>NC_059376.1:757897-1052897 GCF_019703515.2 Myxocyprinus asiaticus
TCTCGAGACGCGACGCGACGCGACGGTGAAAGACGTCCGTCTGACGCATACACAAGAACACAAGAATGGCCCCTAACTGAGCTCACTGAACTTTTGCAGTCATGACATTTTCTCGTTTTGGTGTTCTAGTTTAGGTGTTTTTGTCTTGCATAATGTCATTTTGTGACCTTCGAGGATGCAGCTTTTGGCATTTTCCAAATGAATTGATTATATTTGATTTTAAAAGACTCCATGAAAACAAAATTGGAGTTTGTTTCTTTTATTTGTTATAGTCCTGTGTACTGCAAAAAGTTGACAAAATTGACTTTCAGCAAAGATACAAGACTGTACTTAACGTCTTTAATGAGGGAATGAAGCATCGCATGACATAATCGAAGAAAGAAAACAATGGAAATATATAAACCTATGGCTTTTAGGTTGTCGATTATAAGTATAGTAGCAACATATTTTAATATAATTGCAAAATATTTAGATAAATACATATAAATATATAAGTAGTCAGAGTGATCGCATCATTCACAGTGTTTTATGGGAGTGGGCGGAGCTGCAGAGCTCTTTTAGCGTGCTTTGTTTAACGAGATTCTCTGATTGGTGGATCTTTCTCTTTAGGATCATGGGTAGTGTAGTTCTTCACCTGGAAATCTGCTATTAATTTTTTTTTTTTATTATTATTAAGTTGAAATAATGCTGACTGATATCTTCAACAGAAGTATATACCCTCGATTAACAACTCAGAGCTCAAGGTATAGGTCTGTCTTTCAAGGTTTACGAGTTATTATTAGAAATCAGTTTGTCTATGGAAAAAATGAATGGGATTTTTACTTCTAGAGCTGGACTGTTGCACCCTTCACTAGTGACTATCCTCAGCTGTGACCAGGAGGTCAGGAATTGGCTAGTTAGCAGGTCCCTGTTAGCACCTGCTGTAGATGCTCCATTGACAGTCATTCAAAAGTAGCCATGTTTTAAGATTTCATTACATTATAGCACATCATCATCCAGTGATGGATTGTTTTTGAATGGCTCTTAAAAGTGTGAAATTGATTGATATTTTTCCTATCTATTCCCATTGATGAGTGATCAGTCTCGTGAGTGCCCATGAGCAAAAATGGCGGCCTCCATTTCGCTAGCATTCTGGGAACCCTGCGCTAGCTGAGCACAGTCATAGAGATGAATGGGGATGCTAACGAATAGCTCTCTCCAGGTAATTTATAGCTGCATGGCTGTGACGTCAGAGGCTGCAGACCTGCGATAAAAATAAGGACACTGATGAAGCATGGACACTAATGATGGGAAGATCGGATCATTTTACTGACTTGTATCTTTGAGTCTCGTTCAGCAAAATGAACGAATCTTTATTCAAGTAATTTTGTTCATTAGAGCAGAATTAATTTAAAATGTTACATTTTCAATAGCCAAATCCCCCACAACACGTCTATTTATGCAAACTTTGATTATAGTCCCAATAAGGAAAAATTGATAATGCAGCCAAGGACAAATTATGAGAAACAGAAATGATTAGTTTACCTCTGGAATCTTCTTGTCTGAGTTGTTCGTTCTTTTGTCACATGACAGCCGTATGTGCATAGCGTATATGGCTGTCACGTGACAAAAGAACGAATGACTTGGACCAGATGACTCGAGAGGTGAACTAATCTTTCTGTTTCATGTGTGAGCAATGCATAGCGTATACGGCTGTCACGTGACAAAAGAACGGACGACTCAGACCAAATGTTTTGAAAGGTGAACTAATCATTTCTGTTTCCTGTTCATATGTGGTTTTCACGTAACAAACGAAAGGAGGCGGCCAACACAAAATGAATGAATCACTCTCTGAGACTACTCGTTCTTCTGAGTCACATAAAAGATTCGTTCAAAATGAACGAATCGTTCATGAACGACCCATCACTAATGGATACTGGACACTGTTGCTCTCTATTAGGGATGCACCGATCCACTTCAATACTGACGTTTTTACCCGGATCGGGTATTGGTCCGACGAGCCCAATACCACATGTTGGTTTTAGTCGTTACTATCAAGCTCAAAGAATAATATAAAAGAACCTTTAAAGCACCATTAAAGTAGTCCAAATAACTTGTGCATTTTGTTCAAAGACTCTACGATAGCTTTGTGTATCACCAAAGGCTGTGTTTAATAAAGAAATATACAGTCTGCATGCGCAGCGCACTTCTTCGAATGAGCACCACTCTGTTGACACACACATAAGCACGAGCAATATGTGGGTGCTCCACACAAACTTAATCTGAGCTGTAGATGTTCAGTAGTTCTGTTTGCTTATAACATGCATTGAGAACGGCACCGGATGCACATTTCACTGGATGTTGAATGAGAAGCAAATTAAACTACTACGAACTAGCCTACCTAAACTCTTCTGGAGTCTTCCTGGAGTGGTCCATCAAAATAAAAGCCCAAGCCAAAATAAAAGCCCTATGAAATTACAACCAAAATGTATCACTATTTAATTATAAGTTTTTATATTTTATAAATTGCAATAATCACAAATTACATTTGTAATTTAACAAATAATAATCAAATATATATTTAAGTTGACTGGGTTCCAAAAAATTACTATGTGGTTTAAAATTTGGCTGATATTCTATTACAACTATGTATATGCCTGCCATAGTAAGGAAAAAATAAGAAATTGTTTTGACATTGTATAAATCAATTATAAAAACTATTGGCCGATTAGTCAGTTATCGGCCTTTCCCACCATCTTAGTTATCGTTATTGGCAAAATCTACTATCGGTCGACCACTAATATTTTATGAGTTTGCATTTTCGTTCTTAGTTCATTTATTCTTTCACATTATGAATCCTATGAGGATACAGTTTCTCCATTTCCCAAATTCACTGAATGCATTTCAAAGAAAATTTCCTTCTTAAAGGGATAGTTCACCCAAAAAACAGAAATATATCTCAGCTCAGCAGGTCCTTAAAATGCAAGTGAATGGAGATTTCTCTTTTGAAGCTCCAAAAATCAAAGACAGTCAGCATAAACATCATCCATACGACTCCAGCAGTTAAATGAATGTCTTCTAAAGTGACACGATTGCTTTTGTTGCGAAAAAGATCAATCTTTAAGTACTTTTTAACTATAAATTGTCGCTGGGTGCGCATTCATGAGAGGGCGGAGTTCAAGCGGTCTCTCGTGTGACGTATTGGTGTTGGCATGTAACAGACATAATCTCACAAGGAAAGAAAGTCATACACACCTGGGATATCATGAGGGTGAGTAAATAATGAGAGCATTTTCATTTTTGGGTGAACTATCTCTTTAAGCAATATTTATGCAGTATTGGAACTGAATGTAGGAAGAAAGCACTACATTACGTAGTATCTGTAGTTCTTATACATAATTTATCTTTTGCCCATCGTTGGGGACAGTGCTGAAATATTTGGGTTGGCAAGGATACTATGAATTTGCTCCTGTCTGGTCGGTTAACTCTTTCATGTGTTATTGACCCCTCAACTGTCTATGGGATTTTAAATCTTGCATTCCCAATTGTTTTCCCAGACTATTTCTGTCGGCATGGTTTGTGGAACTTGGCACTGTTTTGACTACGGCTAGAATATTCCTGTAGTTACTTTGGCATATTACCACACTGCCTCAATAAATCTACACGTTAACAGATCCTTCTCACATCTTAGACTTTTCTATGTCACAGAAGACTTTGCCATCTCTGGATCCAGTAAGTTACTTAATTTACAGTAAGTAGTATCAACTCCTGACCTAGTGTTAAAAACAGTTCAAAAGCTGACAGAGGCCATGGAAGAATAGGTTCAAGTTGTTGAAACTCTTTCTGTGTTGTATAAAAGATTTGATCATCAACTTCAGGATATGTTTGATCATTCGGTCAGCACGAAGGATACTGGTGGTGAGTTGCTCAGATTCTCTGAAATATCAAATTTTCACAACAGAAAGAGGCTGAAACGAGGCAGAACTAAAACCACGTACAGAGTAGGACTAAAGAGCACCTATTATGGTTTTTATACGTGCCTAATTTTGTTTTAAAGGTCTCATACAATAAATTTACATGCATCCAAGTTCAAAAAACACTTTAATTTGCTCATAATTTAAATTGGAGCATTACCTTTTTTTCCCAGTGTCAAAAACGACTCGTTCAATGATCCGTTCTAAAGGATTCATTCTACACTCGGATTGTGCCTGTACTAAGGTGAGCCCTTGGCAAAAACAGTTGTGTGTCCTCTAGGGTTGGGAACTGAGATTTGGTTTTTATTCAGAACCTGTTCCTTTTTTATTTAACTTTTTATACCAGAACCAAATGACCGACTGACTCTTATGGGTCGGTGGAACTTACTTATTAAAAAGTCTGTTTAAACACACTTTTTGCAAGAATCTGTTCTTTTAAAATATGAAGTGATCATTTGGTAACAGGCTGCTGAGGGCAGTGAATCCAATAAGAATTGAATTACTTATTTTTCAAATATTTCATCCACAAAAGGAATCTCTGGTGGAACCATTAAAGAAGAATATCTTTAAAAGATTTCAATGCCATGAATCTAGCAGCTAGTTCTTCTGCCATGCTGTGTCCCTGAGAAGTGCAGGAATCGTGAGCAGATAATCCACTGGATAGATGCTTCCTAATTTAGTATTCTATTTCTTGATTTTCTGGCTATCTTAAGACAAGGATGTGGCAGAATAAGTACAAGAATTGCCTGTCTGTGATTAAATTCATCAAATTCCTGCCAAGCCATTGCTACTTCTCCAAGGCCCATGGCCAAACACTACTCTGGATTTCATGCACACATGCCAAAATCACAAGGAAGCAGTGCTTTCTTTGTATTCATGGACTAGCCTTCTAAAGAATCTTTATCCTTGGACCCTATATGGGTAGACAAACCTGGGAGCTCCACGTGTCAGCTGCAGAAGATTACAGAAAATCAGTTTGATGTTGACATTGGCAACCAACATCAAACCTCTTCAGCAAATTGTGTGGCTCTATGCCAAGCTGAGAAAATTCAATATTCATTGCAGCCTGGTCTCATAGAATCATGTTACTATACCTGTATATTTACAAACTGATTTTTTCATTTCTGTTGTAGGTACAATAATGACTTTTATTCACTTTCACACAAATCACGAGTAAAACGGCACATTATCAGTTAATAAACAGGTACTTTTCACCCTGTTCCTCACACAATGTTATTTTATGACATCTAAACACTTTAACTATAGCTCATGACTCATTTTAACATTTACATAATCAACTACATTTACAAGCTTGTTCGAGTGTGATCAAATTGTGCGGTAGCTCGACTGATAGAGCGTTACACTTGTGATGTAAAGCATTCCTGAAGAGCACGCGAGTCCACACGTGAACTCAAAGTGTCATAGAAGCAGCACAAAATGATGCAATTGTGTTTTTCATCTCACATTTGCTTTAATGACACTAACGGTTAGGTTTAGGTTTAAGGTTTAGGGTAGGGAGGTCGGATTTGTTGAGCATTAATCTTAAACTCATCTGTTTAGAAGAACACTTAACTCACTTTTAGCGCCACACAGTGGACATTTCACCTCAGAACTGCCGTGATACTGTATGTGTAATGAACCACGTAATGCTATTTTGCAAAAATGTTGCCACAGGCACACGATTTTTGTGAGATCAAGCTGATTCATCAATACCTTTAAAATGAGATAACACAACCAATCCTACTGTACCTGCAGTTTTACAAACCTCCATAAAAATAATTTAATGTACTGTTGTTGAAACCTCTGTCTACATCCTCCCTTAGATGAGGACAACTCTATACAGTCATTTGTGATGTGATGTGTGTGTGTGATACTACAACAAAACTGAGCAGTAATGCCCATGTACAGTATTAGTGACACTTCACCAGTTTCTTGAAACTTATGTGGCATTACGCTTGTGCCATAATCACAAGCCCTTTCAACATTTAATCATGTGCGGGAAATGAATTATAGATATCTATATTTCAATTTTCTCTTGTTAAAAAAAGCTCATTCTTAATATCAGCAATGGAATTACTACTAGTGAAAATGTAAAAAAGTTTTTATCAGTAATTACATTTGCACTAATAAAAACCTTAATATCTGATATATAACAATTACATCATTACTAGCGGAAATACCCATTCTTGAAATAAAAAATTCAATTTCAGCTAGTAAAAGCCGTAATATTTTAATAACTGTATTTTCACTAGTAGAATTTCACATCAGCATCCATTCACTCCTGATCAAAAAGCAACTACACTTCTCTAAATTTAATTTATTACTAGTTAAAATTCCAGATACACATATCAGCAATGGAACTACTACACTGATTCTTGAGATAAGGGACAAAACATGTTTAAAATCTGAGTTTTTATTTTTTTAATACTAAATTAATTTGAAATGGACATATCTGTAGACAAAGGTCTCAGCTAACGAACCATGTTAGGGAACAGGTTTTAATAATAACTATTTTTTTCTACTCTAAACACACTAAAAGCATGTTATTTTAATTTGATTCATCCAACAAGAATGTAAAGTCTTCATCTAATGATGGTGTTCAGTAAAGGAGTTAAGTGATAAAATACATTTTATTCATTTTTTTTTCTTTTTTTTTTTTTTCTGTTTTCACACTATTATGAAAATTCTGACAGAGCTGACAAAATTGAATATTTTTCCATCCTAACCATGTGTTGTGCACTGGAGACATTTAGTTTTTTTCTCAGTTGAAGCCGCCTCTATAACCTAAACTAAAATGCCAAAATTATTTCACAATTCTAACAGAAATGATCATAATGGGAACGATGGTGTTGACATGTTGAAGCTGTGACCGCAGAGACTTAAAGGAATGTTCCGGGTTCAATACAAGTTAAGTTCAATCAACAGCATTTGTGGCATAATATTGATTACCACAAAAATGTATTTTGACTCGTCCCTCATTTTCTTTAAAAAAAAAAAGCACAAATCTGTGTTCCAGTGAGATACTTACAATGGAACATTAAAATACTCACTGTTTCAAAAGTATAGACACATGACATAAACAATACGTGTGTTAACATGATTTTGTTGTGATTAAATCACTTACTAACCACATCTGTGGAAAGTTATAGACAATTTTATAACTTAATTGCCATGATGAGGTCAACAAACCCTAAAACAACTGTAAAAACGACAATTTAAACAACTTTACTGCTCAAATAATAAATTTTAACAGAAGAATTAATGTAAGTACTTTAATAAAATTATAAGTGTCTCACTGTAACAGATTTGTGCTTTTTTTAAGAAAAGGAGGGACGAATCTTAATAAATTTTTGTGGTAATCAATATTATGCCACAAATGATGTTGATTGAACTTAACTTGTATTGAACCCGGAATATTCCTTTAAACATTGTTTGTTTAGAAACTGAAAAAAATATCAAACTTACCAGACCATGTGTCTTACTGTTGCATCCACCATCAGCAGGAAGTGTGAAAGGGGTACTCAGAGTTATAGCTGACCATGACATTGTCTGATTTATTCAGGATTATAGAGTTAACACAAAGGACACAACTTAGTTTTTTATGGAAAAAATATTATTTAAAGTTTACTTTTTTATTTTTTGATATCTAACAGATCTCTACCTTTCATTTCATTTATATTTATGAATTTGCATTTTTAACCCTTGTGCGCTGTCCGTTATTCTCGTGGTCTTTGGGGTCAAATTTCAAGTCGTACATTACTTCCTTGTGCAACGAGGCTACACCTGAGAGCAGCAGAGCTACGTCTAGGCACGGCACGTAATGTTGCTGGAAGCAGCGCCCAGAAAGATTTTTCTACTCCCGGATGACATCATGGTTGAGGGCGCATTCTGCTGTGCGCCTCATCCAATAGGAGTTGAGAGTTCGATCCTTCAGAATTTCACACATACATGTAAAGTCAGCAAGGGATTCATGGGATTTGTAGTCTGTTTTGGACTCCCTTTGTTTGATTTTGGTGAGGTTGTTATCAGTAAGGCTTTATGACTGTATGTAGGCCTGCCTTTGTCTTATATCTGAATACATGAGGCCCAACAGTAAAGAGAATGATTTATTTCAGCTTTTATTTCTTTCATCACATTCCCAGTGGGTCAGAAGTTTACATACACTTTGTTAGTATTTGGTAGCATTGCCTTTCAATTGTTTAACTTGGATCAAACGTTTTGGGTAGCCTTCCACAAGCTTCTCACAATAAGTTGCTGGAATTTTGGCCCATTCCTCCAGACAGAACTGGTGTAACGGAGTCAGGTTTGTAGGCCTCCTTGTTCACACTCACTTTTTCAGTTCTGCTCACACATTTTTTATTGGATTGAGGTCAGGGCTTTGTGATGGCCACTCCAATACCTTGACTTTGTTGTCCTTAAGCCATTTTGCCTTTGGAGGTATGCTTGGGGTCATTGTCCATTTGGAAGACCCATTTGCGACCGAGCTTTAACTTCCTGGCTGATGTCTTGAGATGTTGCTTCAGTATATCCACATCATTTTCCTTCCTCTTGATGCCATCTGTTTTGTGAAGTGCACCAGTCCCTCCTTTAGAAAAGCACCCCACAACATGATGCTGCCACCCCCATGCTTCACGGTTGGGATGGTGTTCTTTGGTTTGCAAGCCTCCCCCTTTTTCCTCCAAACATAACTATGGTCATTATGGCCAAACAGCTAAAATTTTGTTTCATCAGACCAGAGGAAATTTCTCCAAAAAGTAAGATCTTTGTCCCCATGTGCACTTGCAAACTTTAGTCTGGCTTTTTTATGGTGGTTTTGGAGCAGTGGTTTCTTCCTTGCTGAGCAGCCTTTCAGGTTATGTCAATATAGGACTCGTTTTACTGTGGATATAGATACTTGTCTACCTGTTTCCTCCAGCAACTTCACAAGGTTCTTTGCTGTTGTTCTGGGATTGATTTGCACTTTTCACACCAAACTACGTTCATCTCTAGGAGACAGAAAGCGTATCCTTCCTGAGCACTATTGTTTGTACAGATGAACGTGGTACCTTCAGTCATTTGGAAATTGCTCCCAAGGATGAACCAGACTTGTGGATGTCCACAATTTTTTTTCTGAGGTCTTGGCTGATTTGTTTTGATTTTTCCCATGATGTCAAGCACTGAGTTTGAAGGTAGGCCTTAAAATACATCCACAGGTACACCTCCAATTCAGTACACCTCCTATCAGAAGCTAATTGACTAAATGTCTCAAGGCCTGACATCATTTTCTGGAATTTTCCAAGCTGCTTAAAGGCACAGTTAACTTAGTGTGTGTACTTCTGACCTGCTGGAATTGTGATATAGTCAATTAAAAGTGAAACAATCTGTCTGTAAACAATTGTTGGAAAAATTACTCGTGTCATGCACAAAGTAAATGTCCTAAACGACTTGCCAAAACTAAAGTTTGCTAATATGAAATCTGTGGAGTGGTTAAAAAATGAGTTTTAATGACTTCATCCTAAGTGTATGTAAACTTCTGACTTCAACTGTAAATGCAACATTCATTCATTCATTTCCTATGTGGTCAAATTTGACCCCGAACACAAAGCGTGTGAGTTTTTTTTTTTTTTTTGTCACATCACCAGAATCCATCCCAATTTTTTTGTATGTGTATAGATAACAAATGTAGGAAAAGTTACCTAACATTAGCCATGTTTTTTAAAGAAGCAAAGTCATTTTTGACCCCAAAGCTGCATAAGAGTTAAATAATTAGTTTGGCAATTTGAAATTGTGACCTCTTGCTGAGGACAGGCTAAGTTACATGTGCTTCCAAGTATAGAGCATGCATTTTAAAGAATTCTAATCAAATTATTTAAAAATATAAGTAATAAATGCCCTGAGTATACGCACATTTCCTTTTTCTTTTCCACTATTTTTATCATTATGAATTTCTTGATGTTTAACATAAAGATGACTTTTGTATGTAAGACATGTTTTGTCCCTAATCTCAAGAATCAGTGACTTACTAGAAAATTATAATTTGTGATATCAATAATTATGTACATTGTTATCAACAATTGAATTAAAACTTGTAAAAATGCTAATTTTTGATATCTGTAATATTAAAAGGCTTTCTTACTAGTAACAACAACATTATAGATATCTGAAATTAACATTGCCACTAAAAAAACAAATTACAGATTTCAAAAATTAGAATTTTTACTATTTGCAATTCAATTCTTGATATCAGGGATGGACATTTGCAAAAGTAACAGTTGCATTATTCATATAAAAAATGATAATTTTTACTACTAGTAATTCCATTTTAACTCATAAAAATTTAATATTTGTTATCTACAGTATCATTCATGCCCTGCACACAATTAAATGTCGAAAGGGCTAACGATAGTGCCATTGTGTTTCTGTTTTTTGGCCTTTGGGATGTTCTGAATACATTGTTAGATATTCCCGCTACAATTAACTTTGGGTTATAGTTGCACTACCTCAAGAATCCTCCAAATGGATCCTACCCAGACCATTTCATGTTATGAGACCAAGAGTATTTGAACACACTTCATACGATCAAACTGGGCGGGCAAAAGAAAGATCCCCCAAAAACACTAATTTGAAGGTTCCACTCTGTCATCTTGGATCTAAAATATCTTTTTCCATTTTCAATGATTTTCCACAGGAAAAGAATTAAAGTCCTGCTGGCCATGAGTGAAGCTTAGGAAACCATGTCTGCTTGTAAATGCATGTGATATAAAGGCAGGATACACAGTTTGTTCTGAGACCGTCTGTTCAGGAATGTCCCAGCTGCCCTGTTGGACCAAAATAGTCTCCATTTCCACTAGCAATAACTATCTTTACTTCACTGTCACTATCAGCGTTGACATGTCGAGGAGTCTGCTAGCTCTGTTACTTTGACCGATTTGAACGGTTTCCAGAAGATTACGGTGGAATCCTTGTCAAAGGATGTTTCAGCCTATGTAGAAATCATCTGTGTTAGTCCTCGCAGTGAGCCAGCTTTAAGATTGTACGTTCTGTGTAAAACAAAGGAGCCAAGCTTCATGCAAACACTGTAAATGTTTAACCCAGAGACTCATTTGCTCTCTCGTGTGTTTGTGTGTGAGACACTAGTTCAGGGTCACATTACCAGTGCTGTGGAAGAATTTGGACAGCTTGATAAAATCCACAGAGCACTCAACACATTAATGTCTGAGGTCAAATTCAAGTCACATACCTTCTGGGATTAGAATATCAAAGTAGACAGACTTCTGACTATCAGAACAAACTCATTCAAATAACTGCACACTATAGTGTTGGTCAGTACTGGGCTGTACTGAAAAAACTGAAGAAATTAGTAGAAATGTGTTTGGTTTTGTAATCAGAATTTCTGCCCATACAAAAGTAATATTTACAGATTTTTTTACAGACATAACACAGAAAACAATGCAGAATATGCAGCTCTGTGTGTGGATATCTAGTTTATGCACTACTAAATGCCCTTGTCTAGATGCCCTGTAACCTCAATGGACCAATTCATGACATATGCAAATTTGTAAGACTTTTTTTTTCTTCATGTGGAACACTAAAGGAATAGTTGTCAAAATGTCAAAGCTTCTTTATTGCATACAATGAAAATGTGTTGGGTCAGGTGGGATCTGCACTCTAGCCCAGCAGGTCTTACATGTTCAAAAACTGTTAAAAGTATTTTGATTTTCTTTGGTCATGCATCATCTATAGATGAAGTTACTTCTGCTCATCCTCGGCACTTCCAGGTTCTTTTGGCACCTCAGAAAAGAACTGCATTCAATGGGTGCTTCACTCAAATTGAGCTGAAAATGCCTCAAAAAGTGCAGTTTGAGGGACTAAAACACCCATTCCTGAAAGATTATTGGAGATTTGGGCTTCTTTAAATTTCCATCAGGATTGGTCGATCAGGACAAACTGAGGATTTGACATAAATTATGATATTTCACGGATCACCGTCATTGTTTTCGCATCTGCTCTAATAAGACCCATTTGCCCTGTAGCTACTGTTAGGAGATTTGAACTTTTCACAAAGTAATCGCACAAACTCCGATAGCAAACAACTGTTTTTAATTTCCAAAGTGCAATCGCTGTGATCAATAATATGGTCAAATATGATCCAGTGATTATCTTATACCACTATATACGATGTAACGGGACGAACGGGACCACATCTCCACCACCACAGCACATAGATTACAATTTGTAAAAAGGATAGGTTAGACTAACCCTAAACCTTGCATTTTATTATTTGCATTAAGCATTGCGTCAGAACAGACCTGCGACCCACCAGTGGAGAAACATGCTCTGCTGACACGTAGAGCAGACTGGATTAAAGATAAAGAGAGACGTCTGTCTTCTTACCAACTTCAAATCAACTTTCTTTTCCACTCTTAAATTATTACATAAGTCCTCCATAAGATCTTTAAAGGCCTTCTGAAACTGTGTCTGTGCTTCACTCTTGACTAATCAGCACAAGATGTGTTCCTGGCTTTACAAACCATTGATTAGATATCACACCGTCTGGAGCAAATGTAGCACAGGCCTTCATGGAAAATCCTCATCACAGATTAAACACTCAACTAATCAGAGATTCTTTTTGTCCAAGGAAGAAACTCTCATGTCTGGAGTTTTAATCGTTGGAATTCGTAAAGATGCCCGCTCCCATGTGCTTCACCTTTCCAGAAACAAACGCTACACACTCACTCCAGAGAAACTTAAATGGGACCAATTCAAGCTCACCTACAAGTAAGAATCTTTTTCTGTTTTTCATTTTTACAACAACTTGTGCAAGTCACAACCCTCTGTTTGAAAGCTCTCAGGAACTGCACATCTGCTTTGTTGTTTTTTTTCAAACCATATTTACATTTTTCTCATGTTTGCCCGTGCCAGGAATTTCTAGCGTTATGAAACAGTTTACATGGTGAATATGAAAAGGAAAACGGTTACAGAAGTAGTTTCTTTCATGCAGTATGTTTGTCATTTATTTGTCTTGGGTCTTTGTTACAAGAGCTCAGGGCAAAAAATAAATGGATGTTTTTCTTACAGCTGAAGTGTGTAATTTCTGCACCACCAAAAGAATTGTGAAAATAAACAATGTTTTCGAATACGCCCCTGTCTGCAGTTGATCGATGCCATTGGATGAGTCAGTGTTGTTGTGTCGGGCTGGACGGGCCGCTCTAAACAAACAGAGGATTTTTAATTACTCCACAGAGACACGGTGTTTACAGTTTTCCAGGAAATCAGCCTACAAATGACTTACTTATAGTTGTCTCTGCATATTAAACGTAGTATTTTAAAGTTGGAAAGGTTACACACTTCAGCTTTAACTAATCCACATTTTAATAGATGTGTGAGGTCTTCTGTGGTGTTTATTCACTGTCATGTTTGTGCAGACTGCTGTCATTCCCAAGGAATCTGTTGAATGCCAGTGACACGAGAAAAGGCATATCTAAAGCCTTCTCTATGTGGAGTGATGTCTCGCCCTTCAGTTTCCGAGAGGTTCCTTCTGACCAGGATGCTGACATTAAAATCGGTACGTCACATAGAGCAGTGTAAATATTCCCTTTTTTTTTTTGTGTACATTTTTGTCTTTTGATGACAATGTGCTTTACATTTTGTAAATATTTCATCATGTCATGTTCATTCATTTTAGTCAATTTTACTTAAATGGCATATCATTTTAGCAGACAAAAATAACATTTTTCTTGATGATAATGTGCACAATGATAAAAACATGTGTCAAACTTTGACAGACCAAACATTCATCAACTATTAAAATAGTATAAACTACTTATAATTATTTAAACATGTATCAGATGTATTAAAGATGAATATGTGTAAAGCTGATCTCCTGAAATAAACACATAAAATGAATCTTCTGAAGGATGAGCGACTTTTAGAGAAGTGACTCTTGTGAATTATTCCTCGTTTACACAGTTTAGCATATTGTGTTACATAAAGCATGTTTTTCAGGAAACGACGTATTCACAACGTTAGTTTAATTTAGTTCAAGTTCAGCTGTTCATTGTCTTCACTGTCTGTTCAGTTGTCAGTTGTAATATGAGGTTTGTGTTGTGGATGTAGTGATTAATGTCACATACACTATATTGCCAAAAGTATTCGCTCATCTGCCTTTAGACGCATATGAATTTAAGTGACATCCCATTCTTAATCCATAGGGTTTAATATGACGTCGGCCCACCCTTTGCAGCTATAACAGCTTCAACTCTTCTGGGAAGGCTTTCCACAAGGTTTAGGAGTGTGTTTATGGGAATTTTTGACCATTCTTCCAGAAGCACATTTGTGAGGTCAGACACTGATGTTGCACGAGAAGGCCTGGCTCGCAGTCTTTGCTCTAATTCATCCCAAAGGTGCTCTATCGGGTTGAGGTCAGGACTCTGTGCAGGCCAGTCAAGTTCTTCCACACCAAACTCGCTCATCCATGTCTTTATGGACCTTGCTTTGTGCACTGGTGTGCAGTCATGTTGGAACAGGAAGGGGCCATCCCCAAACTGTTCCCACAAAGTTGGGAGCATGGAATTGTCCAAAATCTCTTGGTAAGCTGAAGCATTCAGAGTTCCTTTCACTGGAACTAAGGGGCCAAGCTCAGCTCCTGAAAAACAACCCCACACCATAATCCCCCCT
The DNA here is from genome assembly GCF_019703515.2 of Myxocyprinus asiaticus. Taxonomy (NCBI): domain Eukaryota; kingdom Metazoa; phylum Chordata; class Actinopteri; order Cypriniformes; family Catostomidae; genus Myxocyprinus; species Myxocyprinus asiaticus. The sequence goes on from NC_059376.1 coordinate 772,507, forward strand.
CCACCAAACTTCACAGTTGGCACAATGCAGTCAGACAAGTACCGTTCTCCTGACAACCGCCAAACCCAGACTCGTCCATCAGATTGCCAGATGGAGAAGCGTGATTCGTCACTCCAGAGAACGCGTCTCCACTGCTCTAGAGTCCAGTGGCGGCGTGCTTTACACCACTGCATCTGACGCTTTGCATTGCACTTGGTGATGTATGGCTTGGATGCAGCTGCTCGGCAATGGAAACCCATTCCATGAAGCTCTCTACGCACTGTTCTTGAGCTAATCTGAAGGCCACATGAACTTTGGAGGTCTGTAGCGATTGACTCTGCAGAAAGTTGGCGACCTCTGTGCACTATGTGCCTCAGCATCCGCTGACCCCGCTCTGTCATTTTACGTGGCCTACCACTTCGTGGCCGAGTTGCTGTCATTCCCAATCGCTTCCACTTTGTTATAATACCACTGACAGTTGACTGTGGAATATTTAGTAGCGAGGAAATTTCACGACTGGACTTGTTGCACAGGTGGCATCCTATCACAGTACCACGCTGGAATTCACTGAGCTCCTGAGAGCGGCCCATTCTTTCACAAATGTTTGTAGAAGCAGTCTGCATGCCAAGGTTCTTCATTTTATACACCTGTGGCCATGGAAGTGATTGGAAAGCGAATACTTTTGGCAATATAATGTATATAAGATGTGTTTGAGTGAGATAATTAATCTGTTAGTAAAGTTCATTGCACAGCTGTTCATCAAGTCACTGCGTGCCAGTGAATATGAAAGATTAAGTTCTTGGGTATAAAAAAGACACATTCACTGTCACACAATATCCTGAATGTAGTTAATTCATGACTAAAGGTAAGTTGTGTGCTTTGAGCGTGCATTGTGTTGATACTGTTAAGACTTTCGGCAGGTTTCTACTCTGTAAACCACACTGACTGTCTGCAGTCATATCTGCACCACTGTTTCGACGGCATCACCGGTGAACTAGCGCATGCTTTCTTCCCCCCCACCGGAGAGATCCACTTTGACGATGATGAGTACTGGATTCTAGGAAACATGCGCTTCAGCTGGAATAAAGGCAAGTGCCGTGTTCTTTTCTCACTGAGGGAAACTGATATGATTCTTGAGGAGTTTAGTCCTGCCTTGATCTGTAGTGTCATTTTAGACAAGAATTTTAGAAGAGAGTGTTGGAGAAACCACTTTGAAATTGTAGCTTCCCAAGCTATAATCAAATCAGAACTTTAACAATTAAAAAAAAAAAAGGTTAGCTGCACTACAAGCTACTAAAGAGCAGCATATTTTAAGTGTTTTGCAGTTATGATCGCAGAATTAAATAATATCGCTTGATAGACATTTCATTAGTGACATTAAACAAATTAGGGTGACAATATTACAGTATATTAAACAAAACCATTTAGAATAAATATAAACTAATAAAACTAGAAAACAATATTGAGTCGAAGTACTGTATAGAGTTAAAGTGCAGCAATTAGCTAAATATAAAAAAAGAAAAGAATAAAGAAGGCAAAGGCAATGTGGGGTGAAAGTGAATCAGTGAATCATTTATGTGAACTAGTTCATTTATATGAACCAATGAGAAATATAAGGGAATCGTTTATTTGAACCGATTTTCATTTATTTGAACTGTCCGAAAGAACCGATTCACTTAAATGATTACATTTTCTGAGCACTACGTGAGAGAGAGGACTGTTCAGGTGAGTGTTTGAATATGCCCTCGACTCCATTGCCAATTGTGATTTAACTCAGTTTAGTGTGCTATGTGAAAGAACTTAAAAATGTTATTTATTTTTGAATATTTTTCACCAGAATAGTGTCAGGGTTCATCCACTTCTGTTGGTTGTGTTTTTATTGTCTTTGTGGCTGAACTCTGACACTCATGTTTAGTGTCTTGTCTAGTCTTGTGTGAGAATGCATGGCTCGCCTTATTGGCATTGACATGTGTTCTCTTGTCTTGTTGTTTATTGGCATGTGCGCATTGCTCTTTTGTCATCCTTGCGGCATGCACTCGTGTCAGCTGTTTGAATCTGTCTCTCCTGACCTCGGGGCGCGCTTTGCGTTGTGCGTCCGGGTCGCGATCCATCTTCATGTTGTGCTAGGGTTCGGCCGCTTCTGTCTTAGGTGGCTGTGTATTTGTGGCTGAACTCTCACACAGATGTCCCATCTCGTTTTATCACCTGTTGCTTGCATAATGTGGTATTTGCTTTGCGGTGCACACTCAGGCTTTGTCTAGTGTGAGAGTGCATGGCATCGCTTTGTTGGCGTTGGCGTGCATTCTCTTGTTTCATCTGTCGTTTGGCATGAGCACATGTTGCCTTGTCGTTTCTGGCGATACGCGCTCATATCATTCGTGTGTTTGTGTTTGTGAGAGCGCTTGGCTTTGTTTTGTTTCCATATTACAACGTGTCTCAACGTCTTGCGTCATACCCCACCTCCTTGTCTGCTTGTTATTAGTTAATTTGTTGCACCTGCACTCTTTGTTATCCTGTTTGATTTCTGTCCCTATTTAGTCTCCTCATGTGCTCTGTCTTGTGTGAGTTCATCTTGTTACCTCACCAGTCTGTTCCTGTCGGTCATGTTCTCCTGTCTTGGATACCTGTTGGTTTTGTTCTGTTTGTTTTGTTACTTTTTATTGGATTAAATAAACCCAATCTCTGCATTTTTGAGTCCTGCCACTTCCTTAACAAAAATCAGCTAATTTGCATTAAAATGTAATGGGTGTATACACGTGTGTGTGTGTATATATATATATAAAACAATTGTACCTATATTTTTCTTTTATTGAAATTATAATACCATGCTTTTACTTTCTATGTAGTTTTTATTAATTTTTTTTACTTTCTGTTCGACCCCGTTATGTTGGGCTGAACAGGACATTTCCCTTTTAAATATAAAGGTTTGATCTCTCTGACATAATTTAAGGGCATGACATCATACAGTTTTTTGAGCACATGGTTCATAGGAAACTTTCTGTTACAGTCTTTATAATTATAAATAATAATTATATTTATTTACCACACATTTGCACATATACAGTGAAATTCTTTTTTTCACATATCCCAGCTAAGCTGGGGTCAGAATGCAGGGTCAGCCATGATACAACACCCCTGGAGCAGCTAGGGTCAAGGGCCTTGCTCAAGGGCCCAACAGTGGCATCTTGGTGGTGCTGGGGCTTGAACCCCTAACCTTCTGATCAGTAACCCAGAGCCTTAACTGCTGAGCCACCATAGAAATGGCATAAAAATGTAATAGGTTTTAATATTTTTTCATTGTTTGTGATTTATTAAGGCACACCAAAATTAAGCGATACTACCAGAATTGACTCACAAATGTTCCTGAACTTTTCTGGCTCAAATGGCACTGTTTCCTGTTGATTTAATGCCATGTTAATTTAGTGCAATTAATTCTATACAAAGAAATAATTAGCACAATTAATCATGCCCACTGATTCCGTAATAAGGAATTTTCCTTGCTAGCAGTGAAACTTGTACAGTATTTGATTCAAGCTTGTTGTACCTCCTCCAGTCTCAGTCAGCAGGGGGCAGTCGCTGCCCCAGCCGTACAACAGTGTTGCCATGCCCAATCATTATAAACAATATTTTTGTCGCTTATAAATATGGGCAGTCGAGGGTTGCAGATTCTAGGGCTTATTTTCAGAATACATATCCCTTTTTGTGGGTTATGTTCAATTAATATATTGTGTAATTAATTCTGTTAAAATTTTTAATCGATTGACAGCTCTGATATTAAAACCCCTACTAGACTGAACCTGTAAGTGCTTTGTTTGAAATCTAAACTAAAGCAGCCTGTTCAAATATGTATCACAGATGTCCTTTAAAGTTAAGTGGCCAATTATATATTGTATTAGTTGTATGGGAGTTTGACCTGTACGTGTCACTGTGTGTGTTTGCTCAGGAGTTTGGCTGACTGATCTAGTTCACGTTGCAGCTCATGAGATTGGTCATGTACTGGGTTTGATGCATTCCCAGAATCCCAAAGCTTTAATGCACCTCAACGCAACACTGACGGGCCGTAAACTCATCACTCAGGATGAGGTCTGGGGATTACATCGACTCTACGGTATGTCACTTATAAACACAAACTAACATCAAAGAAATTAAACTGATATAACCTATAATAACTAAACAATAATCAGTGGTGTTTCCTGAGGCAAGCATCTCTAGTACTGTTGCTCTGTTTGTGTTAGAGCCATGAATGAAACCTCAAAATCATGTGGCTTGTTCAGGAGAGGTGTGCTGTTAGTTACTAAGTGATCATATTTTCATTTTTACCTGGCAGATGATAAAAAGTGTGAAAACCTCCCACAGACTTACAGTGAAGGAAGAATTCTTATCTAGGGACCAGAATATAGTATATAGACTTGGAGGATGGGCTCTTTTGACCTGAGCCAGTAATCAACCACCTAGCGACCACTCAGAATACCCTAGCAACCACAGAGGACATTTAACAGCTTGCATCGACATGCATTCCATCTCATTCCACGTTGTCTTCTCCTCCTTACATCAGGCTGTTTGGATCGTTTGTTCATCTGTCCAGCGTGGGCGAGGAAGGGTTACTGTGACAGTAAGAGGAGACTCATGCAGAAACACTGTCCCTCCAGCTGTGACTTCTGTAACGGTAAAGAATTTAAAATGCACATGTCAAGGTCATAGAAATATAATCTTTGAATCAATGCAGGTTTCACAAATGTTTGGAAAATATTTATAGCATTTTCTAAAAAAAAAAAAAAATATTTAATGACTTTAAAAATGTCATGTGGTGTAATCATCAAGTGAAAGGTATTAAAGTACTTTACTTACACCTTGAATAAATGAGAGTGTACACAATCATTCATTTTAAAATTGTTTTCAGACATTTTTTTTATTTATATATTTATTTATTTACAATTATCATGAGCTGTTTAAAAAAAATATGATAAACATTTTTATTAAAACACAGAAAAGCAAAACATAAATACACAGAATCATCTTTTAACACCCACTACCACCCCTCCCCATCCCCAACCCCAACCCCACCCCCACCCTGACCCTAACAAACACCCCTGTGGTCATACATGAGCACATACAAAAGAAAACAAAAACAAAAAAACGTATAAAGTAAAAAATTATAAAAATCACACACATTTATAACTACCCCTCTCTCTCCACTATTCCACCCCGAGAACCCTCCAAGAACACTAAGTATCTACCCCATTTCCAACAAACAAATTCAAATTTCCTAGTCTTCTATATGACCCTTCTTCTAAAGCTCTCACCGTCCCCATCTCCGAGCACCACTCCTGAAATGGGGGCGCTCCAGCCGACTTCCAACCCCTCAAAATCACCTGTCTGTTGACCATAACACTGGTTAGGACCCAATCCTCCACATGTTTATTCCCCACATTGATGACCGCCCCATCACCCAAAATACAGAGTGTGTTCCTCCACAAAACAAATGAAAACCGAGTGCCCAAGTTGTCACATACAATATTCTGAACCCTCAACCAAAATCCTTGGATCTTAACACCCCCCCAAAAAACATGGGTTGTGTTTCCATCCTCCGATTGGCATCGCCAGCAGGTGGGTGTGTCTTTAAGACCAAGCCTATACAATCTAGAGGGGGTCCAATAGAATCTGTGTAAAATCTTGAATTGCATAAGGTGAACCATTGCACCTCTAGATACAGACTTGACATTTTTTAGAATCCTAGCCCACACTTTCTCCTCCAATACCAAGTTTAAATCTTTCTCCCATAATCTCTTAATAAAAGTTAGAGTGCCATCCCTCAAAATCTGAATTCACAGGGAGTAATACACTGATGCCTCGTGACCTTTTCCAAAAGCAGTAATCACCTCTCCCAGAGAATCTGCTGCTTTAGGGTGATATTTGCTACTCCCAAAAACAATATAGAGCAGGTGGCGCAGCTGTAAATACCTGTCGAACTGAGATCTGGGAATTCCAAAATGTTGAACTAAATTCTCAAACAATCTCAACACTCCGCTCTCATTTAGGTCACAGAGTGTAGTAACCCCCCTCACAATCCACTCTGACCAGCAGAAAGGGGACTTATCAATACATAATTTTGGGTTCAGCAATATGCTAGAGGCAACATTAAAATACATTTCAGAATTAAACACTGTACACTTTTGTCCATACCGAGTGCAAATGCGAGATAATGGGTGTAACTTCACCTCTCCGATTAGTTTGATAGAAAGGCTTTGCAATGGCAAAATAGGCCCAAAAACTTCCTGTTCAATACAAAACCAGGGAGGGGCTCTCTCAGGTGGAAGAGACCAATAAGTCAAATGTCTAAGACCGAATGCATAATAATAAAACAAAATCTTGGGTAGGCCTAGCCCACATTTGCCAATCGGCCTATGTAACTTATTAAAATGTAATCTAGGACGCTTCCCATTCCAAATGAATGTCTTTGCTATGCTATCAAATTGCTTGAAATAAGAGAGGGGGACATCTACAGGGAGAGATTGTAGCAGGTAGTTAAATTTTGGAATAAAATTCATTTTAATAACATTAACCTTCCCAATCATAGGTAAATGTAATGAAGCCCACCTGCCCACATCGCACAAAAACCTTTTTATTAAGGGATCAAAATTAACCCTAACTAAACAAATACTTAATGCCCTGTTTGGGCCACTGGAAGGCGCCCCGGCTGTAAAGCCGTTACTGGGCAGTATGTTGTCAGAGCCAAAGCTTCGGAATTACACCAATTAACTCTGTATCCTGAGAACTTAGAAAAGGAATTAATAATTCTGTGGAGGTAAGGTATTGATCTAGTGGAGTCGGAGACAAATAATAAAATATCATCTGCATTAAGCAAAAGCTTATGCGCCACACCTCCCGCCACCACCACTGGAAAATCATCTTCCCTTCTTATCGCGGCTGCTAATGGTTCCAGGGCAAGACAGAACAATAATGGGGAAAGAGGGCAACCCTGCCGGGTGCCCTTATCCAGAGTAAATAATCTGAAATTAATCAATTTGTTTATACCGCCACTACCGGGTGTCTATAAAGTAACTTTCCATCCAATAAAAGTATTCCCGAACCCGTATATTTCCAAAATCTTAAAGATAATCCCATTCTACCATATCAAACACCTTTTCAGCGTCAAGTGAGATGGCCGCGACCGGAGTCTGATCATTCGCCACTGACCACATGATATTGATGAGATGCCTAATGTAATCAGAAGAGCTGCGGCCCCGAATAAACCCCACCTGATCTATATGTATAAGAGATGTCAAAACTTTAATCGGTTAGCCAAATTTTTGACAATATTTTAATGGGAAATTGGATGATAACTCTTACACTCGCTTGGAGCTTTGTCTTTTTTAAGAATCAGACTGATCCGGGCTTGTGTCATGGTTGGCGGAAGCTTTCCATTCTTTAATAATTCCGTATAAACTTCTAACAAAAGTGGAGCCAGTTCTGTAGCATAAGATCTAAAAAATTCAGCAGCAAAGCCATCTGGCCCTAGAGACTTGCCTGTAGGCAAGGCCTTAATTACCTCACCAAGCTCCTCCAAGGTTATCTCAGAATCAAGAGAATTTTTTTGCTCAGTCATCAGTTTAGGGAGTTCTAATGGTTCCACAAAATTTCGAATATCCTCATCAGTAGATGAAGACGTGGAACTACAGAGATCAAGATAGAATTCTTTAAAAGCATTATTAATATTAATGGCTGAGGTAAAACTTTCACCACTAGCAGATTTCACTGAGGGAATGGTAGAAAAAGACTCTCTCTGCTTTATATATCTAGCCAAAAGCTTCCCTGCTTTGTCCCCCAACTCAAAGTATGACTGTCTTGCCCTGAATAACCAAAACTCCACCTTCTGTGACAAAATAGTGTTATATCTGTATTTCAATTGGGTCAATTCTCTGAGGCCATCAGATGACATTCAGCGCTTCAGCTCTGCCTCGGCACTTTTAATATTCCCTTCCAACTCCACGAGTTCTTGTGCTTTGGATTTTTTGATGAATGAGTCATACTGTATGATCCGACTCCTAAGAACTGCCTTAAGTGCCTCCCAAGCCATGCCCACAGAGGATACTGAGGACCAGTTGGTCTCTCCATATAAACATTGATTTCAGTCTTTAACATTTGTTGGAAATCAGGATTTTGCAAAAGGCATACATTTAAGTGCCAACTATATGATTTCTTTTTCTCCATATGTGGCAACACCTCTAAACTCACCAGGGCGTGATCTGAGACTAAGATGTTTCCAATTGAACAATTAACAACAGATGAAATGAGGGACTTAGATATAATATTTAATCTGTTTGAGACATTTGAATTGTAGATGTTTACTTATCAATGTAATGACTCCCCTGATCTTACTCGAGCCAGCACTAAAGAAAAAATGTCCACCCCATATCTTCCCAAATTTTTCAGCTTCCTGTGGCGAAAGATGCGTTTCTTGAAGAAACGCTATATCATATTTCTTATGTTTAAGAAAATAAATAACCTTCCTTCTTTTTATAGGGTGCCTCAACCCATTCACATTCCACGTGGAGAGAGACAATCCACTCATATTAACATTTGACATTTTAACATATAAGAAAAAATAGACTGTGTGTCAAAAATAAAATTATAAAGACAAATTCCAACATTAGTGCAACAGTCAAACCCCGAACCAAACAAACAGAAAAAAGAAAACATGCGCATTAACCCTCACACGACAGCGCCAACCTGCATCCATCCATCTAAACTCAAACAGTCCATGTACCCCACGACAACTTTGCCATCGGTTTGCTCAAGTCTGGTGTTTCTATAAAAGAATTTTGAGACAGAATTACATAACTGAAAATAATCTATAAAACCAACTCCTGCCAATAGGCAGAATAAACACAAAGAGCATGTAGATTCATTCACAAAACTGTCCTGAAGGTGCGTTCCTCCACAAAACAAACTCCAGCCTCTAGCGGAACCAGCACAAAAAAATAATAATAAAAAAATTTGAAACGAATGCTGAGTGAGCTGGCTATTCATGCAGAAGATGACCTAATAATTCCAATGTCCTGCTAAAAAATACTCCACAAAACAAACTCCATCCCACAGGAGGCATAAACACAAGGAACATGCAGATTCATCCACACCTGTCCCGAAGGAGTGTTATACCACAAAACAAACTCCAGCCGCTAGGTGGAACCAGCACAAAAAGAAAACAAAACAGGTGCCCATTTTTCTCGGATGGTCAAGTGAATATTCATTGAGTCAAACTCATTTGTCTGCAATGAGAGAAACACACCATTGCTTCCTCAGTCCATTGATTTTATGAAAGACATCGCTTGTTGTGGGCATGTAAATATTTTGTGGCCATACTTAGTACCTATTCACAATTTGTCCGGGAACATCAATGCAAATGCGACCTTCCGTTGATGTAAGAGTTTCTTGCATTCCATCGATACAAAAGTTTCTTGAGGGAGTGATATTCCACAAAACAAACTCCAGCCGCTAAGCGGTACCAGCACAAAAAGAGACAAAAAGGCAACCAGCTTCCTCAGACAATGAAGTGAATGTTCAATGAGTCAGGCCCACTCGGCTGTTACATGAAACTCACCAAATGGCTTACTCACCCCACTGTCTCTATGAAGGACATTGCTTGCTGTGGGCATGTAAATATTTTGCGGCCATCCTTAGTATCTATTCTCAATTTGGTCAGAAACATCAGTGCAAAAGCGACCTTCCGTTGATGTAAGAGTTTCTTTCATTCCTTGAATCGATCATATTTTTTCATTCGCAAAGTCTGGGAACAAGAAAATGTTGTGGTTCTTCCAAGAAAGCCTTCCTTTACACCTTGCCTCGCGTAACACGAGATCTTTATCGGATGATCTCAGAAATTTGGTCAGAATTGATCGGGGCCTGTCTCCTTCTGTGGATCTCGGAGCCGGAACCCTGTGAGCTCACTCGATTTCCAGCTTATGGCCTGTTATGTCAAGCATACATATGCATATTTCCCCTCAGGAATCTGACAAATTTGGGAAGATATGGGGTGGACATTTTTTCTTTAGTGCTGGCTCAAGTAAAAGCAGGGGAGTCATTACATTGATAAATAAAGATAAATTAGGAAGAGTCATTATTGTTTTAGCAGAAATTCAGGGTCAAAGGTTGATTTTGGCTAATATATATGCACCTAACGTTGATGATCAGGGCTTTTTATAGATCTTGAAGGGATGTTTCAAGCCACTGGCACCCCTCATTATATAATATTGGGAAGAGACTTTAATCTTTTGATGGACTCAGTCCTTGATCATAGTGAAGCAAAACTGTGTAAGCCTCCTAGAGCAACATTGACGCTTCACAGGATGTGTAAAAGTCTTGGTCTTACAGATATTTGGAGACTTTTGAACCCATCTGGCAGGGACTATACTTTTTTTCATCAGTCCATAAGATTTATTCTAGAATAGAAGTCCCTCATTTCATCTGTTGTGGATTGCTCAGTTGGAAACATCTTAGTCTCAGATCATGCCCTGGTGAGTTTAGAGGTGTTGCCACATACGGAGAAAAAGAAATCATATAGTTGGCGCTTTAATGTATTCCTTTTGCAAAATCCTGAATTTCAACAAATATTAAAGGCTGAAATCAATGTTTATTTGGAGACCAGCTGGTCCTCAGTATCCTCTGTGGGATCATACAGTATGCCTCATTCATCAAAAAATCCAAAGCACGAGAACTCGTGGAGTTGGAAGGGAATATTAAAAGTGCTGAGGCAGAGCTGAAGTGCCGAATGTAGTCTGATGGTCTCAGAGAATTGACCTGATTGAAATACAGATATAATAGTATTTTATCACGGAAGGTGGAGTTTTGGCTATTCAGGGCAAGACAGTCATACTTTGAGTTGGGGGACAAAGCAGGTAAACTTTTGGCTAGATATATAAAGCAGAGAGAGTCTTTTTCTACCATTCCCTCAGTGAAATCTGCTGGTGGTAAAATATTTACCTCAGCCATTGATATTAATAATGCTTTTAAAGAATTCTATCTTGATCTTTATAGTTCCACATTTTCGTCTACTGATGAAGATATTAGAAACTTTGAACTCCCATTAGAACTCCCTAAACTGACGACTGAGCAGAAAAATTCTCTCGATTCTGAGATAAAATTGGAAGAGCTTGGCGAGGTAATTAAGGCCTTGCCTACAGGCAAGGCTCTGGGGCCAGATGGTTTTACCGCTGAATTTTTTAGATATTATGCTACAGAACTGACTCCACTTTTGTTAGAAGTTTATACGGAATCATTAATGCTGTGTTCCATTTATCTTGGAAGTCAGAGCTCGGGACTCGGATCGACGTCATATCCGTAAAAAAAAAACAAGAAATCCGAGTTGGATGCGTTCCTTTTACACACAACACGACAAGTCGGAAAAAAAGATGGACGCCTCCAGGAAAGTAATTGTTGCACTAGCTCTTTTGGAGTACAGAGAGCTACAAAATAAGTATGCCCTTCACCTAAGAGACCTCGAGGAAGATGACAGAAAGCGGAGAAGGTATGTTAATGTTTCCGCATATTTGATTGTATCAAAACATGTTAACCACGTTTTAACTGAACCAGCGGTGTAAACAAAGGGCAATGCCCTATGGAAGTACAAATGTATATTTGCAATATTAATTAGCCTAACTGTGTTATGTGTAAACGGTTTTATGGTTTGTAATGTTAGGCATTGTTGTTGTAGCAACATTGATCATTGTTCTTGTAGCAGCAGCGACCATTGTTGTTGTTAGCAGCAGCGACCTAGACAATTTTAGTTGTACCAGTTTATAAACAATACATTACGTGGTAATTCACGCATGACAGGATCGTAGCAACATGCCTATAGGCAATGGTAATACAGTATTGTGAAAACAACTTACTAAATTGGACACAAAAAAGACAAAAGTGCTAAAAAAAACTTTAAACCTACAGCATACTACAGTCGATGCTCTTCGCAGCCATCTTGCTTTGAACTCAGGGTCCTCTGAGTTCATCCGACTTTCTGAGTAGGAATTCCGACATCAGGGGGCATTCCATTTGTCAGTTCCGGTCTCGGAACTCGGAAAATAACTCAGAGCTCCGACTTCCGAGACAAATGGAGCACAGCATTAAGAATGGAAAGCTTCTGCCAACCATGACACAAGCCCAGATCAGTCTGATTCTTAAAAAGGACAAAGATCCAAGTGAGTGTAAAAGTTAATGTCCAATTTCCCTGATCCAGTTAGACATAAAAATATTGTCAAAAAGTCTGGCTAACCAATTAAGTAAAGTTATGACATCTCTTATACATACAGATCAGGTGGTGTTTATTCGGGGCTGCAGCTCTTATGATAACATTATGCGTTTCATCAATATTATGTGGTCAGTGGCGAATGATCAGACTCCTGTCATGGCCATCTCACTTGACACCAAAAAGGCATTTGATATTGTAGAATGCTAGGCCTCCTGAAGATTTTGTTTGATTATTATGCGTTCGGTCTCAGACATTTGGCTTATTGGTCGCTTCCACCTGAGAGAGCCCCTCCCTGGTTTTGTATTGAACAGGAAGTTCTTGCCCCTATTTCGCCATTGTAAAGCCTTTCTATCAAACTAACCGGAGACGTTAAATTACACCCCATTACCTCGCATTTGCCCTCGGAATGGACAAAAGTGTCCAGAGTGTTTTAATTCGGACATTTATTTAAATGTTGCCTCAAGTTTAAGGCTGAACCCCAAATTATGTATTAATAAGTCCCCTTTCTGCTGGTCAGAGTGGATTGTGAGGGAGGTTAATACACTCGGTGACCTATATGAGAGCGTAGTGTTGAGATCTTTTGAAAATCTGGTTCAACATTTTGGGATTCCCAGATCTCAGTTCTTTAGATATTTACTGCTGCGCCACCTGCTTTGTACTATTTTTGGGAGTAGCATACACCCCTCTGGAGTGGCAGATACTCTGGGAGTGGTGATTACTGCTTTTGGAAAAGGTCATGAGGCTTCAGTGTATTACTCCCTGCTAATTCAGAGTCTGGGGATGGAGCTTCAACTTCTCTCAAGAGATTATGGGAGAATAAACTTAGTATTGGAGGAGGGAGAGTGGGATAGGATTCTAAAAAACATCAAGTCTGCATCTAGAGATGCAAGGGTTTGCCTTATGCAATTCAACATTTCACATTGATTCTATTGGACCCCCTCTAGATTGTATAGGCTTGGTCTTAAAGACACACCCACCTTCTGGTGATGCCAATCAGATTATGGAGACATAATCCATGTCTTTTGGGGATTTGTTAAGATCCAGGAGTTTTGGTTGAAGGTTCAGAGATTTGTGGGTGATGTATTGGGCAGTGGGGCGTTCATTAATGTTGAGAATAGACACATAAAGAATTGGGTCCTAACCAGTGTGATGATCGCCAGACAGATTTTTTAAGGGGTTGGAGGTCGGCTGGAGCACCCTCATTTCAGGGATGGTGCTTGGAGATGGGGAGGATGGCAGCCTTTGAAGAAGGGTCATTTAGAAAACTAGGGAAATTGAATTTGTTTATGGAGAAATGGGGCAGATATCTGACATTGCTGGATGTGTTATTATTTGTTACGGATTCAATCCACACAAGTTTAGATTTTGGAACCAGGTGCGAGAGCATTTAATGAAAACACACAGGGTTTACAGGAAATGCCAGATGAGATCAAAACACAGATGGGATGACACAGGTAAGTAAACAGGTAAGTTACAGTATGAAGACTTCTCAGGATGATGAGGGATCAGCAAGGTAAGTTATTGGGGAACAACCTCCGTGGTCATGAGCACTGGCAGTGACAGGGGAAGGACCTCCATGGTCATGAGTACGGGCAGTGATTGGGGAGTAGGAGCCCTTCTTCTCCTCTTCCACTTCCAGACGGCCGTGAGCACAGCTGTGGGAGACTCGGAAGGCGGAGCCATGGGAGGCTCGAAGGAAGTCTCCAGGATCACCAAGGCTGGGGAGAAAATGGTCTCTGCTGAAGGGAGCTCAGAGACCACTGGAGCCATAGTGGCCCCCCAAAATAAATCCCTCTAGGGTTGGAGCTGGTATGAAAGCTGGCTCTTGGACGGACGAGGCTTGCAACACTGGCCCTGGGATGGATGAGGCTTGCAACACTGGCCCTGGGATGGACGAGGCTTGCAAAGCTGGCCCTGGGACAGACGAGGCTTGCAACACTGGCTCTGGGACAGACGAGGTTTCAAGAACTAGCTCATCGGCCGTGGCAGGCGTGGGTGTTGGCTTGTTGGCCATGGCAGGCATGGGCATTGGCTTGTTGGCCGTGGAAGGCTTGGAGGAAGGAGCCGTGGAAGGCTAAGAGGAAGGAGCCATGGAAGGTTTGGAGGAAGGTGCCACGGAAGGCCTGGAGGAAGCGAGTTGTTTTTGGAGCATAGCTGTGAGCCTCTGGCAATAGGCAATGAGGAGTGCCGCTTCATTCCACTTGCTGGCTGAGGTGAGGGTGCAGAAGATTATAGCATAATCTGTGATGGAACTATGGCCTTGACGTAGATGATGCAATTGTTCTCCCACATGTGCGCTCCCAGCTGGATGTGAGAATACCTCCCTGAAGTGAGAAATGAAGGCATCAAAGGAACGAGTGACTGGGCCTCTGTTATTCCAGAGGAGGGTCACCCATTGTAATGCTCGACCAGACAGGAGGGAGATGATGAAAGCGATCTTAGAGGGGTCAGTGGTGAAACGGTGCAGCTGCATCTCCATGAAAAGTGAACACTGGAGGAGGAATCCATGACAATCCTCAGCAGACCCGGAATATGGTGCTGAATTGGCTACAGGTCCTGAATGGTGGCTGGTAGGCGAAGGTGGAGCTGGTGTGTTCCAGAAGGTGTCCACTGGAGGGGCTGGTGGCATGGGAGGACTGGGCTGCAGTTGACTGATTGCGAGAGTAGCGCTCTTCGATGCGAGGGAACACTGAAGTTGCTATACAAGCGCCTCGAGGATCTCATCAGTGCTGGGTGAGTCTGGTCTCGCTAGTTCCATAGTTGGTGAAGTCTTCTGTTAAGGATTCAATCCACACAAGTTTAGTTTTTGGAACTAGGTGCGAGAGCATTTAATGAGAACACACAGGGTTTACAGGAAATGCTGGTGAGATCAAAACACAGATGGGATGACACAGGTAAGTAAACAGGTAAGTTACGGTAAGAACACTTCTCAGGATGATGAGGGATCAGCAAGGTGAGTATCCAGGTAATATTGTCCTCAGAACTTAGGAGGAAGAATCAGGTAGAGAAACTTGGGAACAATAAACAAATCACAAGGTAAATCTTCAGGCTTAGATAAACTTCGATAAATTAACACTGCATGGGAGCAGCCCATTCAAACTATAGTCCTAAGTGTGTTTGACTTGATGGTGAACTGTGGTGAAAGTGGCCTATTTAAGCAATCCATGATGAGTGAGCTGATTGAGAGCAGGTGTGGTGAATTAGAAATCGGGTGAAGAGGAGCGGAACACTGAGGGAGGTGTGATATTATTATTATTTTTTAGTTTATATATATATATATATATATATATATATATATATATATATATATATATATATATATATATATATGTATTTCTTTTTTTTATTTTTATTTATTTATTTATTTTATTATTTTGTGTGTGTGTGTCTATAATCATGTACCACCACTGCGATGTGTTGTGGCTGTTGCCACCTCTGTGAAAGATCACTCTCGAAGTCTTGGGGTTTTGATGCCAAAAGATAGACTTTATTATCTGAGATAAAAAAGCTGTATTGCTCCCAGCGCAACTCCAGCAACTGGGTTTCTTCCTGCTTATATATGATCTACCAAAGCGTGGCTAATACATTCCATACATGTCACTTATTATCTATCATTTTGTTCTGTGACTCCAGTCTGTTTTTTTAAGAAGTTGAGAGGACACATAAGTGGAGGGGCCTCACCATGTATTTTCTCTAGTGTCAAAAACAGGAAACTCAGTTAACCATTTGTGAACAGTTTACCATATGTGAGCACATTCCATTCCCACACAGGCCTCTACACAGACACACTCAGTAAGATACATTCTTGACCATAAGAAATAATTGTAGAATAACAATATATTATTTATAATTGATTAATTTATATTCAACTTGATAAAAATATTCCACAGATGTTGTTGGGGGACAGGGTGGGGTTGGGGATTGGGGAGGGTAGGGGTGATAGTGGGGGTTAATTGTTGATTCTGTGTACAGTATGTTTTGTTTTTCTGTGTTCAATATGTGAATCAATAAAAAAATTGTTAATCAGAAAAAAATAAATGATGTAAAAATATATTGTTCATTGTTTGTTCATGATACCTAATGCATTAACTAATGTTAAAGAAATGAAACATTTTTATTAAGTTACCAAAATTACATTAAAATGACCAAAATTACATTAATAAATTGCTAACATTTATTTGTATTGAAAACTGTTATGAATAGTTATGTTGTCAATATCAAAAGGTCATTGTTACTGGTAACCAAAAACCATGAGAGCATCACACACAGCAGAGAGACATTCAAAAATAAGAAAAATATATCCATTACAAGCTCTAAAACTGCTCCAGTGAGAAATCATTAATATCTATGATTTGTTTACTATCTTTGGCGTCTTGTTGTAACACAAATCACTAATTATTAAGCAAATGCGTGAAGACGCGGTGCTGTTATTGAAGGTTAAACAGTTATATCTGTTATTAGTGGTATTATGACCAACATTAATCTGATTTAAATTGGGATCCCCATAGAATAGCGCTGAGATGAGTGACTGATGAGATATTGAGAGTGTGCATGTTTGATTGACATCGCGAGTGAGCATATTGAAGGGAGTGAAGCTAAAAGTGCTCATGATCGCTCAAACAGCCTCTATCACTCCACACAACATTTGATTTTCACGACTCATGTTACATCACGTGTATTTGTATTTGCATGTTTATTTGTTGTTTAATTTGTTTTTGTACCCGTTTGCAGCCTCTTTATCCTCTTCCTGCTCAGTGCAGCAAGTTAGAATAACTACTGTAATGACTCTAGAAAATGGGTAACTTAATATTCATACACGTGTAATTACATATTTTTAAAAACAAAATGGAATATTCATGTGAATTACATGATGTCTGAAAGTTTACATTTGTGAATGCTTAGAACTGCCAACAATTCACCCTCCAGAGGCCACACTGTCATGCATCAAGGGCTGAGCAAGCACTCATTTATTAGAGAAGCAGTATATGTGTGATTCCCTGCGTGCTGCAAAAAGATCAGCCCTAAATCTAGGCATGATCAGCCAATCACGGATTTAAGATGAATATCGTCCGATTTCAATCGGTGGCCGATTGATCGGCGCACCCCTACCTCACAGCCTTGTTGTCATTCCCATTAAAAATCAAAGACGGCGCTAGCGTGAATAAGATCTAATACTGTTTAGTCATTGTTTTGGGAGACTGTTGTAGGTAATACAGCCTTCTATAATGTTGCCAATAGTTAGGGTTTAGTAACGTATTTAGGGCTTGACATTAACTTTTGGCTCACCGGCCACTGTGGCTAGTGTTATTCTAAATTTTACTAGCCAAAATCCCCTGCCCCACAAAAAGTGATAAAGTAACTGGAGACTGTATTTGCATGCATTTGTTTGGACATTTTATTTGAATGAATGTTACATTTGTATAGCACTACACTCAAAGCGCTTAACAAAGTGAACAGGGGACTCTCCTCCACCACCACCAGTGTGCAGCATCCACCTGGCAGCCATAGTGCACTCACCACACACCAGCTGAAGGTGGAAAGGAGAGAGTGGAGTGATAGAGCCAATTAATGGATGGAGATTATTAGGAGGCCATAATTGATAAGGGCCAATGGGGGGAATTTGAACAGGACACTGGGGTTACACCACTACTCTTTTCAAGAAGTGTCCTGGGATTTTTAATGACCACAGAGAGTCAGGATCTCAGTTTAACATCTCATCCAAAGGACAGTGCCTTTTTACAGTGTAGTGTTCCCATCACTGTTCTGGGGCATTAGGACCTACACAGTCTGCAGGGTGAGCACCCCCTGCTGGACTCCCTAATACCTCTTCCAGCAGCAACCTTAGTTATCCCAGGAGGTCTCCCATCCAGGTACTGACTAGGCTCAGCCCTGCTTAGCTTCAGTAGGCAACCAGTCTTGAGCTACAGGGTGATATGGCTGCTGGCATGCCAGCATGAGTTCAGCAAGACACAGGCCTGGTGATTAATATCATCTCTTACAATATCTGAAGGCAAATATAACCAGCTAGAACAGGAGTAGGATAGAACAGGAGGAAAACTTTGTCAATAATTTGTTAATTTGACCACGAAAGTCCAGATTTTAACCACTTTTAACTCCTTTAACCATTCCAAACTGTACTTGCCTTCATGAAAGTTTACCATTGTTCTTCAATTATTTTTCTGTGGCATTTGTAATTAGATTTTAGATCAGAAACTTTTATTGCCACACAGCTGGACCGGTGGAAATTGTTGTAGGTATAATGCAACATATAAGAACTAGTGTGTGAAGGTGCTGTGTGCATTTGTGCAATACAGTACTATATATATTAAACAGTAATAATAAGGCCATAATCATAGGTCAGACCATGGGAGCTCCACATTACTGTGGTTAGGCTAATGTAGATAGTCTTTCTATCCACAATATTCCAGAGTCCCATGACGCTTTGCGGGCGATGTGGACGGAACTTCCGGTTAAGCGTAAACAATCGTTATGTTATGTACTAATGCAGCATTAACAATGACAGAAATTTGAGAACAAATGATCACAGAATTACAGCGAGGCGATATTGTTGTCCCTCACCTATTTGTTAATGATTATGGGTTTGAGGATGAGGACAAATATTGCAAATAGAAGCATTTTAGTTATTTTATTGAGTCTTTATCCATCGATGGAAGAAGCTGAGCAGACTAACCTGAAAAGCTATGCAGTCTATTATCGCCTTCACAGCTGTAAAATTGGACATGTTTTGAGAAACGTAGATAACTATGGTTATTTTAAAGCATATATTGAGTCTATTCAGAACCTGAAGAATTTGTTGTACTGAGAGTATGTACTTAATGCAGATGCAGGAGAGGTCCAGACAGCAGGATGCTTGTGTATTACAGGGCTCAGGTGATAAGACTGTCATGCTGCCTTTTTCCGGATAAAATACAATTATTTTGTGGAAGATGACTGTGTAGTAAGCTCAATCTAGCATTATAATTGTTAGTTTACTTACAATATCTGTATCTAAATGCTATAACCTACATGAAATGTTTTAGTGTTGACTGAACAACTGATCCTGTTGATAGATTTAATTTATTGATCTTGTGTAGGAAATAACGATGTATTAGCAGCCATACAAAAAACTGTACAAAAAGAACTACATGCAATACAATAAACATATTTATCTGGACATACATTATAAACATTGTACACAAAAGTTCAATGTTCTCTGTAAAGCAACTCTGTAAACTTTATTATTATTAAAAGCACTGTACAAATAAATGTAACTGATACTGAATTAATGTCCACATTGTTTTCCAAATCACCATTTCTCCTTAAGAGAAGACCTGCACATTCTGCAAATACACTCAAAAGAAAGTGAATTGCAGGCAGGAAAAATGCAAGAAAGAGGAAAATCATAATTCAGTTAATTTCAAACATGATAAAATATCTCACTACTGTACATGTCTCATCTAGTAATTATGGTCTTCCACTGTAGAATTGATCAATTTAGCATCACAGCATGAAAACAGTTGAAAACGTTGTCACTATTTACAGACAGTTCAGGAAAAAACACAGTCCCTTTTTATACTGAGTAATAATGCATTGCAAAAGCATTCACAAAAAAGATGCTAAATAGAAATGAACAAACTCTCAAAATGTCTAATGAACTTTCAGCATGGAGTCACGTGACACTATGCTAGTTTCGGACGTGTGAACGGCGAGCTTTGTGCACTTTGCTAGTTTTGATACTTTTAATGATATAAAATGGTGAGATTTCATACACCCTGATCCATAACTGTTCTAGGAAGTTCAAAAAATTCAAAATCCTCAGGCAAAGTTGTCGCGGGGGCTCTTGTAGGTGTGCATGGACTGTTTGAATTTAGAGGGATGGACGGCAGTTGGCACTGTCATGCATGGGGTTAATGCGCACGCTTTTCTTTTTTCTGTTTGTTTGGTTCTGGTTGAGGTTCGGGATTTGATTGTTGCACTAATGTTGGAATGTGGTCTTTGTAATTTTGTGTTTGACACACAGTCTATTTTTTCTAATATGTCAAAATGTCAAATGTTAGTTTGAGTGGATTGTCTCTCCCCACGTGGAATGTGAATTAGTTGGGGCACCCCATAAAAAGAAGGAAGGTTATTTCTTTTCTTAAACGTAAGAAATATGTTATAGTGTTTCTTCAAGAAACGCATTTTTCCCCGCAAGAAGCTGAAAAATTTCAGGAGACTTTAATGTTTTGATGGACTCAGTCCTTGATCATAGTGAAGCAAAAGTGTGTAAGCCCCCTAGAGCAACATTGACGCTTCACAGGATGTGTAAAAATCTTGGTCTTACAGATATTTGGAGACTTTTGAACCCATCTGATAGGGACTATAAATTTTTTTCATCAGTCCATAAGATTTATTGTAGAATAGATTTTTTTTTTTGATATCCAAATCCCTCATTTCATCTGTTGTTGATTGCTCAATTGGAAACATCTTAGTCTCAGATCATGCCCTGGTGATTTTAGAGGTGTTGCCACATGCAGAGACAAAGAAATCATATAGTTGGCGCCTTAATATGTCCCTTTTGCAAAATCTTGAATTTCAACAAATGTTAAAGGCCGAAATCAATGTTTATATGGAGACCAACTGGTCATCAGTATCCTCTGTGGGCTTGGCTTGGGAGGAACTTAAGGTAGTTCTTAAGAGTCGATCATAGAGTATGCCTCATTCATCAAAAAATCCAAAGCACGAGAACTCGTGGAGTTGTAAGGGAATATTAAAAGTGCTGAGGCAGAGCTGAAGCGCAGAATGTTGTCTGATGGCCTCAGAGAATTGACCCGATTGAAATATAGATATAATACTATTTTGTCATGGAAGGTGTAGTTTTGGCTTTTCAGGGCAAGACAGTCATACTTTGAGTCGGGGGATAAAGCAGGGAAGCTTTTGGCTAGATATATAAAGCAGAGAGAGCCTTTTTCTACCATTCCCTCAGTGAAATCTGCTGGTGGTGAAATGTTTACCTCGGCCATTGATATTTTTTGTTTTTGTTTTTGTTATTAACATTTTTATTGATTCCATTCATAAAAACCAATAGACACAACATAAAATACAGAATCAGATATATAAATTAAACCCTTCCCCCCGAACATCCCCCCCACCTGACACAAACACACATTACAGTGGTCTCTTACAATTATAGCAAAAAATTTGAAACAAACTAAAAAAAAAATACTTTCAAAAAGCAAGAGTGCACATACACATCAAAATAAAAATTAAAAATCAAAAATCCCTCTCCACTGCCCCTCCCCGAGAACACTCCAAAAAATCCAAATATCCACCCCACTTCCTATTAAACAATTCCCACTTTCCTAACCTTCTGAAGATTGCCTCCTCAAATGCCGCAACCTCGCTCATCTCCCCGCACCACTCCCGAAACAAGGGTGCCCCAGCAGTCTTCCAACCCCTGAGTATTATTTGCCTGGCCACATAACTCCGGCCAGGACCCAACCTCTCAAGTGGCTATCCCCAAAATGTATGACTTCCCCATCACCCAAAATGCAGAATCTGGGGCAAAATGAAAACCTTGTGTCCAACACATCACACATAAATCCCTGAATCTTTAACCAAAATTCCTGTATTTTAACACATCCCCAAAAAACATGGGTTGTGTCCCCGTCTTCTGATTGGCATTGCCAGCAGGTGGGTGTGTCTTTAAGACCAAGTGTATAAAATCTAGAGGGGATCCAATATAATCAATTCAAATCTTAAATTGCATCAGACGCACCCTCGAATCTCTAGAT
Source organism: Myxocyprinus asiaticus (assembly GCF_019703515.2). Taxonomy (NCBI): domain Eukaryota; kingdom Metazoa; phylum Chordata; class Actinopteri; order Cypriniformes; family Catostomidae; genus Myxocyprinus; species Myxocyprinus asiaticus. The sequence continues at coordinate 794,500 of NC_059376.1, forward strand.
GTAGACTTGACGTTTTTTAGAATCTTAGCCCACACTCCCTCCTCCAATACCAAATTTAAATCTGTCTCCCATAATCTCTTGAGAGAAGTAGAAGCTCCTTCCCCCAGACTCTGAATTAATAGGGAGTAATACACTGATGCCTCATTACCTTTTTCCAAAAGCAGTAATCACCACTTCTAGAGTGTCTGCCCTTTTAGGGGGGTGTATGCTACTCCCAGAAATAGTACAAAGCAAGTGGCGCAGCTGTAAGTACCTGAAGATCTGAGATCTAGGAATCCTGAAACGCTGGACCAAATTTTCAAACGATCTCAACCCACCACTCTCATATAGGTCACTGAGTGTATTAACACCCCTCTCAATCCACTCCGACCAACAGAAAGGGGACTCACCAATATGCAACTTTGGGTTTAGCCATATGCTTGAGGCAACATTTAATAAATGTCTGAATTAAACACTCTGGACACTTTTGTCCATAGCGCGTGCAGATGCGAGATAATGGGGTACAACTTAACTTCTCCAATTAGTTTAATAGAAAGGCTTGGTAATAGTAAAATAGGGACAATAACTTTCTATTCAATTCTAAACCAGGGAGGGCCTCTCTCAGGTGGAAGTGACAAATGAGCTAAATGTCTGAGACCAAACGCATAATAATAAAACAAAATCTTGGGTAGGCCTAGCCCACCTTTGTCAATCGGCCTCTGTAACTTGTTGCAATGTAACCAGGGACGCTTTCCATTCCAAATGAAGGACTTCACTATACTATCAAATTGCTTAAAATAAGAGTGGGGGACATCTACAGGGAGAGATTGTAGATTGTAATTTTGGAATACAATTCATTTCAATAACATTAACCTTCCCAGTTATCGATAAATGTAATGAAGCCCACCTGTCCACATCATTCGAAAACCTTTTAATTAAGGGGTCAAAATTAACTCTAACTAAATCAGACAAATTTGCTGGGAATAAAATTCCCAAATACTTAATTCCCTGTTTGGGCCACTGGAAGGTGCCCGGCTGGAAAGCCGTTATTGGGCAGTACACTGTCAAAGCCAAAGCTTCAGATTTAGATCAATTGACTTTGTATCCTGAGAACTTGGAAAAGGAATTAATAATTCTGTGGAGGCAAGGCATTGATCTAGTAGGGTCAGAGACGAATAATAAAATATAATCTTATGCGCCATACCTCCCGCAATCACCCCTGGAAAATCATCCTCCTTTCTTATCGCGGCTGCTAATGGATCCAGGGCAAGACAGAACAATAATGGGGAAAGAGGGCAACACTGCTGGGTGCCCCTATCCAGAGTAAAATAATCTGAAATTAGTCTATTTGTTTGTACCGCCGCTACAGGGTGTCTATAAAGTAGCTTAATCCAACCAATAAAAGTACTCCCGAACCCATACATTTCCAAAATCTTAAAAAGATAATCACATTCTACCATATCAAACGCCTTTTCGGTGTCAAGTGAGATGGCAGCGACCGGAGATTGTTCATTCGCTACTGACCACATGATATTGATGAGATGCCTAATGTTATCAGAAGAGCTACGGCCTCGAATAAACCCCACCTGATCTATATGTATAAGAGATGTCGTAACTTTACTTAATCGATTAGCCAGAATTTTTGACAACATTTTTACATCTAACTGGATCAGGGAAATTGGACGGTAACTTTTATACTCGCTTGGATCTTTGTCCTTTTTAAGAATCAGACTGATCCGGGCTTGTGTCATGGTTGGCAGGAGCTTTCCATTCTTTAATGATTCAGTATAAACTTCTAGCAAAAGTGGAGCCAGTTCTGTAGCATAAGATTTGAAAAACTCAGCGGCAAAACCGTCAGGTCCCGGAGCCTTGCCTGTAGTAGTAAGGGAATGTAGTCGGTTCGTGGGATCAAGCCCTATTCATTTAAATTGCCATTGGACGCATAGTTGGTGCGATGGACCGTACCCCTTACATGGACACCCACTTGCCCACTAGCTTGTAGGCCAGGTGGCACTTCCCCATTACTTTGGGGTAATGTTTGGTTTCCCCCTTATCTCGCCGTATGGACACCTCTAGGGGCACTCTTGCGTTGTCATGGTCACTTTGGGGTCGGTCCACTGACCCCCTACTGCCCACGGGGCATTTAGTAATGTAAACAGCGTCCACCGAGCCTCTTTTTAACCACCTTACCCACTATTCTTGTAAAGGGGCTTCCTGTTGTCCACGAACTCACTTCCTTTGACCCCTTTCCCACTATTCTTGTAAAGGGGCTTCCTGTTGTCCACGAACTCACTTCCTGTAACCCCCTTACCCACTATTCTTGTAAAGGGGCTTCCTGTTGTCCACGAACTCACTTCCTGTGACCCCTTATCCACTATTCTTCTATATGGACCTCCTGTTGTCCACAGAACCACTGTCTGTCCCCTTACCCACTAAATACCACGTTGGCATGCCTTTGCCCCCAGTGTGGCCCCTGATGCCATACATCGCCCTAATTCGTGCCGGGCAGCGCCCAGGCGTCCCACACGCCCCCTCTAAGTGTGTTTTTATGCGTTCCTGACACCAATTATTTTTTGTTACATTTTTTAACACATTTCATCATGGGGCACACCGTGGGGGCCTGCTGTGCCCGCCCAGAGTCCTTTAAAGCCGTTTTCTGACGTTCGACCAGTACTTCACCGAAATCCTTAGCACTCTTAGTATGTCTTCAAGAGTCCCACGAGGGGTCACTATGTGAAATTTGGGGTCTCTGGGACCTCTGGGCACATTGCCAGGGCACATCCCATTTGCAATTTATACCATCCATTTCTATAGGTGTTTTGTGGACACCCCTCAGAAAGCTCCAAATGACTCCAATTTGAAATCTATATCTTCTCAGGGGCCCCTTAGACAGTGTGCAAAGTTTGAAGTCTGAATGACTTCGTTAAGTGCTTAATTGGCTGACTTGTGAACGAAAAGTGACAGTTATTTTCCTTTAATATTTTTCTCTATTTTTTTTAAAGTACTTCCCAAACTCTGAGGGACACAGCTTTTTAATATGTTGTTTCTAAGGGCTCTACGATGAAGCATTCGAAGCCCCCAGGTCTTAGCACCTAATTGAAGGCGGTCCACAAAACACCTATGGAACTGCATTGGTTTAATGGTCAAGTGGGCCGTCTAGAAAAGGGGGTTCCAAAGGCCACAGGACCTTGAAATTTGAGATCCTCGACCGTCAGGGGCCCCCAAATCAGGATCTAGAATTTGGAGGCCGCAGGTGCTTTTATCACACATTATACATTTGCACATATACAGTGAAATTCTTCTTTTTCACATATCCCAGCTAGGCTGGGGTCAGAGTGCAGGGTCAGCCATGATATGGCGCCCCTGGAGCAGATAGGGTCAAGGGCCTTGCTCAAGGGCCCAACAGTGGCATCTTGGCGGTGCTGGGGCTTGAACCCCCAACCTTCTGATCAGTAACCCAGAGCCTTAACCGCTGAGCCACCACTGCCCCTATCTGAGCCACCACTGCCCCTATCTGAGCCACCACTGCCCCTACGTCTTTTTCTGTAATACATTCTTGATTTTTTTTTAAAGAACTTCCTAAACTCTGAGGGACATGGCTTTTAAATATGTTGTTTCTAAGGGCCCTGCGATGAAGCACTCGAAGCCCCCAGGTCTTAGCACCTAATTTAAGGCGGTCCACGAAACACCTATGGACTTGCATTGGTTTAATGGTCAAGTGGGCCGTCTAGAAAAGGGGGTTCCGAAGGCCTCAGGACCTTGAAATTTGAGATCCTCGACCGCCTGGGGCCCCCTAATCAGGCCCTAAAATTTGGGGTGTCTAGATCCTTCCTGAGCGTACATCCAAACCCTACCCTAGTTGTCTCTAATCTAACTCAAAAGGCTCTGTCAAGCTATGAGTGCAAGAGACCTGTGTGTGAGAATCTTGCATAAACTGTCAAAAATACTATTACTCTTTTCTAGAGCCTTGTGCTCTCGATATGTCTTTCGAGGGTCATCGGGCTACCACCGTGTGAAATTTGGGGGCTGCAGGACTTTTCTAGAAAAGTTCCACCTGCAATTTATTCCATTCATTTCTATAGGTGATTCGTGGACAACACCCAGAAAGCTCCAAATGACTCCAATTTGAAATCTAGAGCTTCTCGGGGGGCCCCTTAGACAGTGTGCAAAGCTTGAAGTCTGAATGTGTTCGTTAAGTGCTTAATTGGCTGACTTGTGCACCTAAAGTGACAGTTATTTTTCCTTTAATATTTTTCTTGATTTTTTTTAAAGTGCTTCCCAAACTCTGAGGGACACGGCTTTATAATATGTTGTTACTAAGGGCCCTACGATGAAGCGTTCGAAGCCCCCAGGTCTTAGCACCTAATTTAAGGCGGTCCACGAAACACCTATGGAACTGCATTGCTTTAATGGTCAAGTGGGCCGCCTAGAAAAGGGGGTTCAAAAAGTCACAGGACCTTGAAATTTGAGATCCTCGACCGTCAGGGGCCCCCAAATCAGGATCTAGAACTTGGAGGCCGCAGGTGCTTGCTAAGTATTAGAACCTCTGATGAATGTACTGATGCACATGGGCCTACAGGGCAGGCTGTCTCATTGATTCCTATGACAAGCAGGGAGATCTATTGAAAATAATGAAAAATATTGTTGTTCAGCCTAGGCTTTAGTCCCCTTAGTACGTCGATAAGGGGCACGCGACGTGTCAGCATGTGACATTCGGGGTCTCTGGGACCTCTGGGCACGCTGCCAGGGCGCATCCCACGAGCAATTTATTCCATTCGTTTCTATAGGTGTTTCGTGGACACCCTCCAGAAAGTTCCAAATGACTCCAATTTGAAATCTATATCTTCCCAGGGGCTCCATAGACAGTGTGCAAAGTTTTAAGTTTGAATGACGTCGTTAAGCGCTTAATTGGACGACTTGTGAACGAAAAGTGACAGTTATTTTTCCTTAATATTGTTCTTGATATTTTTTAAATTACTTCCCAATATCTGAGGGACACTAAATGTAAATAAGTTGTTTATGAGAGCACAAAGATGAAGTACTCGAAGCCCCTGGTTCTTATCGTAAAATTGAAGGTTATTTTCACCAGGTCACACAGGAAGTGCCCATGTACAATTTAATTGAATGGTGGCAAATACATGGTTCGTGGACAGCCATTCTTTAGCGAATTATACATTTTAAAGAGTTGTAAGTTGCTTACGTGGGTTCTATTGAGTATGTTGAGTGTTATACAGGATGTATTATTGATAATGTTTCATATACATGCTACTAAAGTCATATAGAGGCCAGTACCAATCGACTTGGTGCCGAGTCTCTAAGACGTAAATGGCACTTCTTACGAGGGCCAATCAGGTCGAGGCACTTGCCGACCTCGGAGAGATGCCATTGGAAAGAGCGCCCTCGAAAATGGGGGCGTAGGACTCGGTTTTGTGCCTCTGCCACCTTCCCGGCAAAGGTTATGTCTTTGTGCAATCCCACATGAGCGTGGTGGTTTTTATCCCTATATCTCTAAGGCCTGACCCCAAGCCTGCCATGGGCCCCCCAAAAACCTCCCCGCACACCTATACCGGTAGACTCCAAACGCTCCGAAACGCGCTCCTAGCACGGTCCCCCGGGGCGCCCCCTGGAAACCCACCCTCGCTGGACTTAGAATCCGGCTGTCAATTCTCGCTACGGCCCGCATCATATATGGTGTGGGCCATAGCGAAGCCCCGTACAATTTATTTGCATTGCCTTAAATAGTCACTTGGTGGACATCTGTTTTTAATGTGTGGGATAGATTCATTCACTAAATATCATATTTAGGTGAGTGTTTGAACCCCCCTGAACAACATGCACCCTTCAAAACCTCAAAATTCGTCCGTCCACGAACCACCTAAAATTTTGAGTGGGATAAATTGTATGTGGGATTTGCATATCTCAGCTCTGAATTTGGCTAGGAAGTTGAAACTGGTACTTCGGTGCTCATCTCAGTCTCCTCTATCTATGGTATGAATTTCGAGGGGATCGGAGAAAGTCAAAAATTTCGTCCAAAAAAACCTTTTGGTTTTTTCGGACGAAATTTTTGACTTTCTCCAATCTTCTTGAAATTCATACCATAGATAGAGGAGACCGAGATGAGCATAGGAGTGCAGGTCTGAAGTGTTTAAGTCATCCCAGTCTGGAGTTATGGAGATCCCACGTACAATTTATCCCATTCAAAAATTTAGTTGGTTCGTGGACGGTCGAATTTTGAGGTTTTGAAGGGTGTATGTTGTTCAGGGGGGTTCAAACACTCACCTAAATATGATATTTAGTGAATGAATCTATCCCACACATTAAAAACAGATGTCCACCAAGTGACTATTTCAGACAATGCAAATAAATTGTACATGGGCACTTCTGTCTTTTTGCTTATTCTTGTAAGGAGGTGCACACGTACAATTTATTTGAATGGTGGCAAATACATGGTTCGTGGACAGCCAATTTTTAGCTAATTATACATTTTAAAGAGCTGTATGTTGCATAAGTGGGTTCCAATGAGTATGTTGAGTGCTATACAGGGTGTTTTATTGATAATATTTCATATGCTTGCTACTAAAGTCATATAAATACAAAGTGTGGCAATTTTTCCTCAGAAAATGTCAAAGTCCAAAAGGAAGGTCCCATCTGCAGCTTATTTAATGGAATTCAAATACAGCGTTCATGGACAATCATTTTAATGCAAATTATACAGTATTATGAGTTGTAACTTGCTCAAATGGGTTTCATTGAGTATGTGGAGTGCTATACAGGGTGTTTGATGGACAATATTACATGTAAATAGCAAGAAAAGCCATAAAATTAACCGTCCATGAACCATGTATTTTCCACCATTCAAATAAATTGCACGTGGGCACTTTTGTGCCGTCTTCTAGGAAGTGCCCATGTACAATTTATTTGAATGGTGGCAAATACAGGGTTCGTGGACAGTCATTTTTAAGCAAAATATACAATATTTTGAGATGTAAGTTGCATAAATGGGATCCATTGATTATTTTGAGTAAAATACTTGATGATTTATTGATCATTTTGCATGCAAAGAACTAGAAAAGCCATATAAATGATTGTCCACGAACCATGTATTTTCCACCATTCAAATAAATTGCACGTGGGCATTTTTATGCCGTCTTGTTGGAAGTGCCCACGTACAATTTATTTGAATGGTGGCAAATACATGGTTCGTGGACAGTCATTTTTTAGCGAAATATACAATATTTTGAGATGTAAGTTGCATAAATGGGTTCCATTGATGATTTTGAGTGATATTCTTGATGATTTATTGATAATTTTGCATGCAAAGAACTAGAAAAGCCATATAAATGATTGTCCACGAACCATGTATTTTCCACCATTCAAATAAATTGCACGTGGGCATTTTTGTGCCTTCTTGTGGGAAGTGCCCACGTACAATTTATTTGAATGGTGGCAAATACATGGTTCGTGGACAGCCATTCTTTAGCTAATTATACATTTTAAAGAGTTGTACGCTACATAAGTGGGTTTCAATGAGTATGTTGAGTGCTATACAGGGTGTTTTATTGATAATGTTTCATATGCTTTCTACTAAAGTCTTATAAATAAAAAGTGTTGCAATTTTTCCTCCAAAAAATGTCAAAGTCCAAAAGGAAGGTCCCATCTGCAGCTTATTTAATGGAATTCAAATACAGCGTTCATGGACAATCATTTTAATGCAAATTATACAGTATTATGAGTTGTAACTTGCTCAAATGGGTTTCATTGAGTATGTGGAGTGCTATACAGGGTGTTTGATGGACAATATTACATGTAAATAGCAAGAAAAGCCATAAAATTAACCGTCCATGAACCATGTATTTTCCACCATTCAAATAAATTGCACGTGGGCACTTTTGTGCATTCTTGTAGGAAGTGCCCACGTAACATTTATTTGAATGGTGGCAAATACATAGTTCGTGGACAGTCATTTTTAAGCAAAATATACAATATTTTGAGATGTAAGTTGCATAAATGGGTTCCATTGATTATTTTGAGTGAAACACTTGATGATTTATTGATAATTTTGCATAAAAATAGCAAGAAAAGCCATATAAATGACCGTCCACGAAGCATGTATTTGACACCATTCCAATAAATTGCACGTGGGCACTTTTGTGCCGTCTTCTAGGAAGTGCCCACGTACAATTTATTTGAATGGTGGCAAATACATGGTTCGTGGACAGCCATTGTTAAGCAAAATATACAATATTTTGAGATGTAAGTTGCATAAATGGGTTCCATTGATGACTTTGAGTGATATTCTTGATGATTTATTGATAATTTTGCATGCAAATAGCAAGAAAAGCCATATAAATGATTGTCCATGAACCATGTATTTCTCACCATTCAAATAAATTGCACGTGGGCACTTTTGTGCCGTCTTGTGGGAAGTGCCCACGTACAATTTATTTGAATGGTGGCAAATACATGGTTTGTGGACAGTCATTTAATACAATAAATTGGAAATGGACCTTTAGTATGTTGGTGGACTTAGATTAAATACATCAATACAATAAATTGGAAATAGACATTTAATGTGTTGGTGGACACAGGGGTAATAGACCAGTATAATAAATTGGAAATGGACCTTTAATATGTTGATGGACTTAGATTAAATACATCAATACAATAAATTGGAAATGGACATTTAATGTGTTGGTGGACACAGGGGTAATAGACCAGTATAATAAATTGGAAATGGACCTTTAATATGTTGATGGACTTAAATTAAATACATTAATACAATAAATTGGAAATGGACATTTAGTATGTTGGTGGTCTTATTTTAAATACATCAATACAATACATTGGAAATGGACATTTAGTATGTTGGCGGACTTAGATTAAATACATCAATACAATAAATTGGAAATGGACATTTAGTATGTTGGTGGTCTTATTTTAAATACATCAATACAATACATTGGAAATGGACATTTAGTATGTTGGTGGACTTAGATTAAATTCATTAATACAATAAATTGGAAATGGACATTAGTATGTTGGTTGACTTAGATTAAATACATCAATACAATACATTGGAAATGGACATTTAGTATGTTGGTGGTCTTAGATTAAATACATCAATACAATAAATTGGAAATGGACATTTAGTATGTTGGTGGTAATAGACCATTATAATAAATTGAAAATGGACATTTAGTATGTTGGTGGACACAATAGACCAATACAACAAATTTGAAATGGACATTTTTATATGTTGGTGGACACAATAGACCAATACAATAAATTTGAAATGGACATTTAATGTGTTGGTGGACACAGGGGTAATAGACCAATATAATAAATTGGAAATGGACCTTTAATATGTTGATGGACTTAGATTAAATACATCAATACAATAAATTGTAAATGGACATTTAGTATGTTAGTGGACACAAGGGTAATAGACCTATACAATAAATTGGACATGGACATTTAGTATGTTGTTGGATGTAGGGTAATAGACCAATACAATAAATTGGAAATGGACATTTAGTATGTTGTTGGACGTAGGGTAATAGACTATTATAATAAATTGAAAATGGACATTTAGTATGTTGGTGGACACAATAGACCAATACAACAAATTTGAAATGGACATTTTTATATGTTGGTGGACACAATAGACCAATACAATAAATTTGAAATGGACATTTAATGTGTTGGTGGACACAGGGGTAATAGACCAATATAATAAATTGGAAATGGACCTTTAATATGTTGATGGACTTAGATTAAATACATTAATACAATAAATTGGAAATGGACATTTAGTATGTTGGTTGACTTAGAGTGAATTCACCAATAAAATATATTGGAAATGGACCTTTAGTATGTTGGTGGACTTAGATTAAATACATCAATACAATGTTGGTTGACTTAGACTGAATACACCAATAAAATATATTGGAAATGGACCTTTAGTATGTTGGTGGACTTAGATTAAATACATCAATACAATAAATTGGAAATGGACATTTAATTTGTTGGTGGACACAGGGGTAATAGACCAATATAATAAATTGGAAATGGACCTTTAATATGTTGATGGACTTAGATTAAATACATCAATACAATACATTGGAAATGGACATTTAGTATGTTGGTGGACTTAGATTAAATTCATTAATACAATAAATTGGAAATGGACATTAAATATGTTGGTGGACACAATAGACCAATACAATAAATTGGAAATGGACCTTTAGTATGTTGGTGGACACAGGGGTAATAGACCAGTATAATAATTTGGAAATAGACCTTTAGTATATTGATGGACTTAGAGTGAACACATCAATACAATGAATTTGAAATGGACATTTAGTATGTTAGTGGACACAAGGGTAATAGACCAATACAATAAATTGGAAATGGACATTTAGTATGTTGGTGGTAATAGACCATTATAATAAATTGAAAATGGACATTTAGTATGTTGGTGGACACAATAGACCAATACAATAAATTGGAAATGGACATTTAATATGTTGGTGAACACAGGAGCAATACACCAATACAATAAATTGGAAATGGACATTTAGTATGTTGGTGGAAAGGTAATAGACCATTATAATCAATTGAAAATGGACATTTAGTATGTTGGTGGACACAATAGACCAATACAATAAATTGGAAATAGACCTTTAGTATGTTGGTGGACACAAGGGTAATAGACCAATATAATAAATTGGAAATAGACCTTTAGTATATTGATGGACTTAGAGTGAATACATCAATACAACGAATTTGAAATGGACATTTAGTATGTTAGTGGACACAAGGGTAATAGACCAATACAATAAATTGGAAATGGACATTTAGTATGTTGTTGGACGTAGGGTAATAGACCATTATAATAAATTGAAAATGGACATTTAGTATGTTGGTGGACACAGTAGACCAATACAATAAATTGGAAATGGACCTTTAGTATGTTGGTGGACACAGGGGTAATAGACCAATATAATAAATTGGAAATAGACCTTTAGTATGTTGATGGACTTAGAGTGAATACATCAATACAATGAATTTGAAATGGACATTTAGTATGTTAGTGGACACAAGGGTAATAGACCAATACAATAAATTGGAAATGGACATTTAGTATGTTGGTGGTAATAGACCATTATAATAAATTGAAAATGGACATTTAGTAAGTTGGTGGACACAATAGACCAATACAATAAATTGGAAATGGACATTTAATATGTTGGTGAACACAGGAGCAATAGACCAATACAATAAATTGGAAATGGACATTTAGTATGTTGGTGGAAGGGTAATAGACCATTATAATAAATTGAAAATGGACATTTAGTATGTTGGTGGACACAATAGACCAATACAATAAATTTGAAATGGACATTTAATATGTTGGTGGACACAATAGACCAATACAATAAATTGAAAATGGACCTTTAGTATGTTGGTGGACACAGGGATAATAGACCATTATAATAAATTGAAAATGGACATTTAGCATGTTGGTGGACACAGGGGTAATAGACCAATACAATAAATTGGACCCACTGCCTCCCAGACACACACAGAGGGTCCTCAGACAACAGTAAGAAAGTGGTTCAATTTAGTGGGTAAATGGACAAGTAGCTGTGGTCAGCCCCGTCCCCTTCTGGACACACTCCAGGGGCCTGTGGTCCCCCAGGGACAAAGTCTTGTAATATAGCGGGAAGGTGGACAAATAGTGTGTTCATGGTCAGCCCCGCCCCCTCCGTGACACAACCCCGCGGTCCGTGCACCCCCAGGGACAAACTCCTGTAATATAGTGGGAATGTGGACAAATAGTGTGTTTGTGGTCATCCCTGCCCCCTCCCGGACATGCCCCAGCTGTTGGCCAATCAAAGGCTCGCTTCCGTGGGCTTTTCCCCAAAATAGCTTGTAAGGGGCCGTTTAGTGGCTACGTGGGTCGTTGGGGCGGTCCTTGGCACCCCGAGGGGGAAGTGACGCAATAAAGTGGGCATTTGGCCCTATAGGGTTTTCGTGGTCAGCCCCCACCTTCCCCCAAAAAAGAGCCCACCTGCGGTTTATTTGACTGGGGAGGGAGCCCACTGCAATAAGCCTGAGTTGGGACGTGGTGGCGCCACCCAGCGGTCGGCTGCAGGACTGCATGTAAATGCTTTCCGTTTTTGAACGCTCGTAGCGCGGCCACCGTGGGGCGCAGACGCTCGGGGACGCCTCTGGTCGTCTTCGGGGGACCCGCCGGTCGATGCGGAGCAGCGCTGCGCGTCGGCAAAAATCATCTAGGGGGCGTCGCGCAGTGTCCACGAACCAGCGTCCACGGAGCTACCGAATAAGCGCTCCGAGGACCTCCCGTCCTTACTACTTCCCTACTGCCTGTAGTAAGGCCTTAATAACCACGCCAAGCTCCTCCAAGTTTATCTCAGAATCAAGAGAATTTTTTTGCTCAGTCATCAGTTTAGGGAGATCTAATGGCTCCACAAAGTTTCTAATATCTTCATCAGTAGATGAAGACGTGGAACTATAGAGATCAGCGTAGAATTCTTTAAAAGCATTATTAATATCAATGGACGAGGCAAATATTTCACTACCAGCAGATTTCACTGAGGAAATGGTAGAAAAAGACTCTCTCTGCTTTATATATCTAGCCAAATGTTTTCCTGCTTTGTCCCCTGACTCAAAGTATGACTGTCTTGCCCTGAATAGCCAAAACTCCACTTTCCGTGACAGAATAGTATTATATCTATATTTCAATCGGGTCAATTCTCTGAGGCCATCGGATGACAAACGGGGCTTCAGCTCTGCCTCTGCATTTTTAATATTTCCTTCCAACTCCACAAGTTCTCGTGCTTTGGATTTTTTGGTGAATGAGGCATACTGTATGATCCGACCCCTAAGAACCACCTTAAGTGCCTCCCAAGCCATGCCCACAGAGGATACTGAGGACCAATTGGTCTCCGTATAAACATTGATTTCAGTCTTTAACATTTGTTGGAAATCAGGATTTTGCAAAAGGGACACATTTAGGTGCCAACTATATGATTTATTTTTCTCTGTATATGGCAACACCTCCAAACTCACCAGGGAATGTTCTGAGACTAAGATATTTCCAATTGAGCAATCAACAACAGATGAAATGAGGGATTTGGATATTAAAAAATATATATTCTAGAATAAATCTTATGGACTGATGAAAAAAATGTATAGTCCCTACCAGATGGGTTCAAAAGTCTCCAAATATCCGTAAGACCAAGATTTTTACACATCCTGTGAAGCGTCAATGTTGCTCTAGGGGGCTGACACACTTTTGCTTCACTGTGATCAAGGACTGAGTCCATCAGAAGATTAAAGTCTCCTCACAATATTATATCATGAAGGATGCCAGCGGTTTGCAGCATCCCTTCAAGATCTATAAAAAAGCCCTGATCATCAGCATTAGGTGCGTAAATATTAGCCAAAATCAACCTTTGCCCTTGAATTTCAGCTAAAACAATAATGACTCTCCCTAATTTATCTTTAGTCTGTTTGAGACATTTGAATTGTTGATGTTTATTAATCAATATAATGTCTCCCTTGCTCTTACTTGAGCCAGCACTAAAAAAAAACATGTCTACCCCATATCTTCCCAAATTTTTCAGCTTCCTGCGGGGAGAGATGTGTTTCTTGAAGAAACACTATATCATATTTCTTACATTTAAGAAAAGTAATAACCTTCCTTCTTTTTATGGGGTGCCCCTACCCATTAACATTCCATGTGGAGAGAGATAGTACACTCATATTAACATTTGACATTTTGATATAGTAGAAAAAATCAATTGTGTGTCAAAAACAAAATTATACAGACCACATTCCCCATTAGTGAAACAATAGTGAAACAATCAAACCCCGAACTTCCCCCCGAACAAAACAAACAGAAAAAAGAAAAACATGCGCATTAACCCAGCGTACGAAAGCGCCAACCAGCGACAATCCCTCTAAACTCAAAAGGTCCATGAACACCCATGAGCCCCCATGACAACCCCATACTCAATTTTGCCTCAAAAATTTGTGAGGCAAAATTACATAACAGAAAATACTTTGTAAAATAAACCCCAGCCAATAGGAAAAATGAACACAAAGAATGTGTAGATTCATTCACAGAACAGTCTCAAAGGTGTGATCTTCCACAAAACAAATTCCAGCTGATATAAAACTGTTCAGATTCCTCGGACAGACAAACAAATTTTCAGTGAGCCGGATGTTATGAGTTCAGCAGATGACGTAATCATTCCAATGTCCCGTAAAAATACTCAACAAAACAAACTCCAGCCAGCAGGAGGAATAAGCACGAAGAACGAACAGATTAATCCACAGCTGTTCCAAAGGAGTGTTATTCAATAAAACAAGCTCCAGCCGCTAGGTGGAACCAATACAAAAAGAAAAAAGCAGCATCCCGGTTCCCCGGATGGTCGAGTCATTTCACTCGGAGGCCGCATAAAAGTATATACAGTGACACACAATCCGTCAACTTTATAAAAGACATCCTTTGTGTGAGCATGTAGATATTTTGCGGTCATCTGTAGTTTCTACTCTCAAACTGGCCGGGAACTTCAATGCAAAAGTAATCTTTTGTCAATGCAAATGTTTCTTTAAGGAAAAATGTTATTCACAAAACAAACTCCAGCCGCTCGGCGGAGACAACGCAAAAAGAAAAAAGAAACCAAAATGACGCCCAGCTTCCTCAAAAGCCAGAGTAAGTACATTGAGTCGACCCACTCACATGAGAAACACCCAATGGTTTACTCACCCATTGATTCAATAAATGACATTGCCTGATTGGGACATGTAAATACTTTGTGACTTTCCTTCGTTTCTATTCTCAGTTTGGCCGGAAACATCAGAGCAAAAGTGATCTTTCGCTGATGTAAGAGTTTCTTACATTCCTTGAACTGATCGCGTTTCTCTCTTGTTGAACTCGCAAAGTCCGGGAACAAGAAAATATTATGGTTCTTCCAAGAAAGCTTCCCTTTGCTCCTCGCCTGGCACAACACAAGATCTTTATCGGATAATCTCAGAAATCTGGCCAGAATCGATCGGGGCCTATCTCCCTCAGCAAATCTGTGAGCTGGGACTCTGTGAGCTCGCTCGATTTCCAGCTTGTGGCCTGTTATGTTGAGCAGACTCGGGAAAAGCTCGTCTAGGAATTTCACCATATCTCTGCCCTGCTCATGCTCAGGAATTCCAACAATTCGAACATTATTCCTGCGGCTTCTATTCTCAAGATCTTCAAGCTTTTCAAGGAGAAGTTTCAAATTAACTTTGGTCAGGGGCGGATTAGCGGTTAATTCCCTCTCCGAAGATTCCAGACAATCAATTCGTCTCTCAACATCAGTCACTCTTGTAACTAAATCGGAGAATTTTATTTCCATCGCCGTAATAGATCGACGTATTACAGCGAGATCCTCCAAGTCAGCAAGAACCTTCGTCAACATCACCGACATGTTGTACAACTGACACTGGATCTCCTCTCCTGCCGCACCATCCAAATCGAGTCCCCGGTCTGTAGGCCTGTTGGGGCTTTCATCCTGAACATGTAAGTGTCTTTTAATGTCTCCAGAGCCCGAGGATTTTGACTTCTGTGCTATGTTTTGCCTCAAAGAGCAAATGTGTAACTGGGTGAATCAAATTTCACCAGATTATAACATGAAAATAATTAAAAATTTAGCAAAGTGCGCAGAGCTCGTTGCTCACACGTCTGCTTCTTGCATGGCGTCACGTGATCTCCTACCTCGGCCATTGATATTAATAATGCTTTTAAAGAATTCTATCTTGATCTCTATAGTTCCACGTCTTCGACTACAGAAGAAGATATTAGAAACTTTGTGGAACCATTAGAACTCCCTTAACTGACGACTGAGCAAAAAAATTCTCTTGATTCTGAGATAAACTTAGAGGAGCTTGGCGAGGTAATTAAGGACTTGCCTACAGGCAAGGCTCCGGGCCCATATGGCTTTGCAGCTGAATTTTTTAGATCTTATGCTACATAACTGGCTCCATTTTTGCTAGAAGTTTATACGGAATCATTAAAGAATGGAAAGCTTCCTCCAACCATGACACAAGCCCGGATCAGTCTGATTCTTAAAAAGGTCAAAGATCCAAGCGAGTGTAAGAGTTATTGTCCAATTTCCCTGATCCAGCTAGATGTAAAAATATTGTCAAAAATTTCGGCTAACCGATTAAGTTATGACATCTCTTATACATATAAATCAGATGGGGTTTATTCGGGGCCACAGCTCTTTTGATAACATTAGGCATTTCATCGATATTGATGCCGAAAAGGCATTTGATATGGTAGAATGGGATTATCTTTTTAAGATTTTGGAAATATACAGGTTCAGGAATACTTTTATTGAATGGATTAAGTTACTTTATAGACAACCGGTAGCTGCGGTACAAACAAATGGATTCATTTCAGATTATTTTACTCTGTATAGGGGCACCTGGCAGGGTTGCCCACTTTCCCCATTATTGTTCTGTCTTGTCTTGGAACCATTAGCAGCCGCGATAAGAAAGGAATATGATTTTAAAGGGGTGGTGGTGGGAGGTAGAGTGCATAAGCTTTTGCTTAATGCAGATGATATTTTATTATTTGTCTCCGACCCTACTAGATCTGTGTCTTGCCTCCACAGAATTATTAATTCCTTTTCCAAGTTCTCGGGATACAGAGTCAATTGGTCTAAGACCGAAGCCTTGTCTCTGACAGCGTACTGCCCAGTAATGGCTTTCAGCCGGGCGCCTTTCAGTGGCCCAAACAGGGCATTAAGTATTTGGGTATTTTATTCCCAACAAATTCATGTGATTTAGTTAGAGTTAATTTTGACCCTTTAATAAAAAGTTTTTCGAGTGATGTGCGCAGGTGGGCTTCATTACATTTATCTATGATTGGGAAGGTTAATGTTATTAAAATGAATTGTATTCCAAAATTCAACTACGTGCTACAGTCTCTCCCTATAGATGTACCCCTCTCTTATTTCAAGCAATTTCATAGCATAGCGAAGTCCTTCATTTGGAATGGTAAACATCCCAGATTACATTTCAGTAAGCTACATAGGCTGATTGACAAAAGTGGGCTAGGCCTACCTAAGATTTTGTTTTAATATTATGCATTCGGTCTCAGACATTTGGCTCATTGGTTGCTTCCACTTGAGAGAGCCCCTCCCTGGTTTTGTATTGAACAGGAAGTTCTTGCCCCTATTTTGCCATTGCAAAGTCTTTCTATCAAACTAACCGGAGAAGTTGTTACACCCCATTATCTCGCATTTGCACTCGGTATGGCCAAAAGTGTCCAGAGTGTTTAATTCGGACATTTATTTAAATGTTGCCTCGAGCATATGGCTGAACCCAAAATTATTTATTAATAAGTCCCCCGTATGCTGGTCAGAGTGGATTGTGAGGGGGGTTTCTACTCTCGGTGACCTATATGAGAGTGGAGTGTTGAAATCCTTTGATAATTTGGTTCAACATTTTGGGATTTCCAGATCTCAGTTTTTTAGGTATTTACAGTTGCACCACCTGATCTGTACTATTTTCAGGAGTAGCATACACCCTCCTAAAGCGGCAGACTCTCTGGGAGTGGTGATTACTGCATTTGGATAAAGGTCATGAGGCATCAGTGTATTAGTCCCTGCTAGTTCAGAGTCTGAGGGACAAAGCTTTAACTTCTATCAAGAGATTATGGGAGAAAGATTTAAACTTTGTATTGGAGGAGGGAGTGTGGACGAGGATTCTAAAAAACGTCAAGCCTGTATCTAGAGATGCAAGGGTGCGCCTTATGCAATTCAAGATTTTACATAGATTTTGTTGGACCCCCTTTTGATTGTATATACTTGGTCTTAAAGACACACCCACCTGCTTGCGATGCCAATCGGATTATGGAGACACGGCCCATGTTTTTTGGTGGTGTGCTGAGATCCAGGAATTTTGGTTGAAGGTTCAGAGTTTTGTGTGTGACGTGTTGGGCACACAGGTTTCGTGTTGCCCCAGACTCTGTGTTTTGGGTGATGGGGCGGTCATCGACATAGGAGATAAATACATAACAAATTGGGTCCTGACCAGTGCTATGATAGGCAGGCAGATTGTTTTAAGGGGATGGATGTCGGCTGGAGCGCCCTCAATTCGGGGAGTGGTGCGAGGAGATGGGGAGGGTGGCGGCTTTCGAGGAGGTGTCATGTAGAAGGCTGAGGGATCTGGGATTAATTTAATGGGAAATGGGGTAGTTATTTGATGTTTTGGGGGGACTCTCGGAGAGGGACTGTGAAGAGAGAAGCGTAGTTTTAGATGCGTATGATTATTATTATTTATTTGTATTATTTTCTGTGTGTGTGTGTACTTAGGTGAGACCACGGGGTTGTTCGTTGGGGGTCGGGGTGGGGTTGTTGATTGGGGAGGGGTAGTAGTGGGAGTTAAATGTTGATTCATTGAATATATATTTTGTTTTTCTTTGTCTTCTTTGAATCAATAAAAATTTGAATCTTAAAAAAATAAGTCATACCTTTGAGGTGAAGCCCCAAGTTTCCTGTATCCTCCTTTCCCTCCCGTCATTGAAATGTTACACTGGTGCCAAAACCCGGGAGAATTGGAGGAAATTTGCCGGTATGGAGTCCTCACAGTTGGCTGAAGTCATCAAGTCCCTCGCCAGTATGCACCACGCGCAACATAAGGCTCTGCTTGAGCTACGTCAGGACCAGGTTTGCCGATTCCAGGAGGTGTTCCAAGCTCAAGCAGTGGACTGGAGTGTTGGGGGAATTTCTCCTGAAGTCCACTATCATCTCCACTGTTTTAAGCATGTTCAGCTCAAGATTGTTGTGACTGCATCAGACAGCCAGCTGTTCAACCTCCTGCCTGTATGCAGACTCGTCAATGTCACGGATTAGGCCAATGACCGTGGTGTCGTCTGCAAACTTTATGAGCTTGGCTGAGGGGTCCTTTGCAGTGCAGTCATTCATGTACAGGGAGAAGAGCAGTGGAGAGAGAATGCATCCCTGAAGAGCACTGGTGCTAATAGTGAGGATCCCGGATGTGATTTTCCCCAGTCTCACTAGCTGCTGCCTATCTGTCAGAAAGCTACTGATCCACCAAGAGATTGTGGATGGCAGGGAGAGCTGTGTCAGTTTGGTTGAGAAAATCAGGCATAATAGTATTGAAGGCTGAACTGAAGTCTACAAATAGGATCCTTGCAGGATCCAGGTCTGTCGAGGTGTTGCAGGATATAATGCATTCCCATGTTGACAGCATCATCCACAGACCTGTTTGCTTGGTAGCAGGGGTCCAGTTATGTCTTTCAGGTAGGCCAAAACTAGTCTTTCAAATGACTTCATGACCACAGACATGAGAGTGACAGGTCTGTAGTCATTAAGTCCTGTGATTTTGGGTTTTTTGGGGACTGGAATGATGGTGGAGCATTTGAAGCAGCAGAGAATTTCACACTGCTCCAGTGATCTATTAAAGATCTGTGTGAAAATGGGGGCTAGTTGGTCAGCACAGACTTTCAGACAGGCAGGTGAGACACCGTCTGGCCTGAAGCTTTCCTAGTCTTTTTTTCTGGAAGACCCAGCACACATCCTCCTCACAGACCATAAGTGCAGGTTAAGTAGCAGGAGGGGGGGGGCTCCAGTAGGTGTTGGTGTGTGTGTGAAGTGAAGATCAGAGCGGGGGATGGGTGTGACTGGACTTTTCAAACCTGCAGTAAAACACATTTAGTTCATCAGCCATTTTTTGATTCTCTACAGAGCAAGGGGAAGATGTCATATACTTGGTAATGCTTTTCAGGCCTTTCCACACAGATGCAGGATTGTTGGCTGAAAACTGTGTTTTCAGCTTTTCAGAGTAGCTTCTTTTAGCCACTCTGATTTCCATAGTGTGTTTCTGGCCTGGTTGTACAATATTTTATCCCCACTTCTGTAAGCATCCTCTTTGGCATGGCGAAGCTGTCTGAGTTTTCCTGTAAACCATGGTTTATCTTTATTGAATGATAAAATTGTCCTAGTAGGGATGCACATATCCCCACAGAAACTGATATATGATGTCACAGTATCTGTGAGCAAAAACACTCCAATCAGTGCAGTCAAAGCAGGCTTGTAGTTCCAGCTCTGCTACATTAGTATATCTCTTTACAGTCCTTACTACAGGCTTAGCTGATTTTAGTTTCTGCTTGTAGGGCGGGAGAAGATGAACAAGACATCTATCAGAGAGTCCTAAAGCTGCACGTGGGACAGAGCGATATGCATCCTTTACAGTGGTGTAGCAGTGGTCTAGTATATTTATTTCTCTGGTGTGGCACGTGATGTGTTGTTCGTATTTTGGCAGTCCACTGGTGAAGTTAGCTTTATTCAAATCTCCCAGAATAATGATAAGAGAGTACGGGTTTTGTTGGTCCGTGTCTGTGATGTGATCAGCCAGCTGTTGCAGCGCTGTGTTCATGCATTTTTGTGGCAGGATGTAAACACTCACCAGAATAAATTAGGAAAACTGCCGTGGCGAGTAGAAAGGCTTACAGTTGACGAAGAGCACTTCTAAATTATGACAGCACATCTTCTTCAACGCTGTTACATCTGTGCACCAACTTTCATTGATGTAAAAGCATGTTCCACTGCCTCTCGTTTTCCCCGATGATTCCACAGCGCGATCCGCTCTGAACAGCTGGAAGCCCGGCAGATGTAGCGCGCTGTCCGGGATGGCTTCATTCAGCCAGGTTTCCGTGAAACACAGAGCAGCGGAGTTAGAAAAGTCCTTATTTGTTTGAGTGAGCAGAAGCAGTTCATCCGTTTTTTTGGTGAGGGAGGTGACATTAGCCAGATGAATACTCGGCAGCGGAGTCCTAAAGCCGTGTTGACAAAGCTTCACAAGCACGCTCACTCTCACACTTGGGACACTTGTAGAACACCGCTGCGCCTCCAACTAAGATGTCTAATAAAATGTCAGAATAATCAAACACCGGCAAAAAATGATCAGGCATGCTCTGCCAAATTTTCAGCAGTTCATCCCTGGTGATACTGATTGGGAAAGAGTGACAAAAAACATAACAAGCAAACAAAAGTAACAAAAGCGCTAGAGAGCTCCACACCGAAGCAGCCATCCTCGGCGCCATCTTGCACTAATCATGATACCGGAAGTGCTTCAGGATCAGTAGCATTCGAATTTCTTTGTTATTGTTTACATGCTTGGTCTATATGTCAGGGCTGTCTAGCAGTTTGAGAAGTTCAACTTCCTCCATATAGCGAAGATTCTCTGTAGAATTCAAATGGGTCATTTTCTGGTCTCCGCCGGTAGCCGCAATATTGAGTAAAGCCCGAATGAATCACACAAGTTTCCCAGTGCTGTCCCAGAGATCAGGTGATCTTATCTCTGGATCATGCTGATGTGCCCTGCGGTCGTTCGTGCGAAAGCACAATTCATTTGCCCTGCAGAGATGCGCGTATCCGATATGAGAAGCATATTTACTGCGCGCTGAACGTGATATGAATACAATAAAATTTGATTCGGCTGCAGCCATCGCCAATTTCTACCTGCATTTGATGGGTTGGGAGGTGTTAATGTCAAGCCCTGAATGTATTAATGTAGTTTCAGTTTATGTCAGTGTAATAAAGATTATGGCAATAAAAGAGGCACTGGGATACATGTTTAAGCTCAGGTGGGTGAATTTGACTTTCAGATTTCACGTCCTAGTTAAAAAGCCTTCTCAAAAGTGTGTGCCGGCGGTGTTTCAGGAGGCAAGTTCTCCACAATCCTCTACAGAAATATGTCACATCACAGAAGTACAGTGAATGCCATTTCATGTCCACTTTAAAAGAGTTTAAATGTCACACCTGTAGCCATGCAGTATGGATTTCATTCTTTCAAACAGAATTCCCATTTCCCATTGTCCCACCAACTGCAACACCCCCACGGACAAAACACAAGTTTGTCGCAGAGGGCAAGAACCTGACCTTCCGCTGTGGTAAGAAGATAGCAGCAAAGAAAGGCAAAATCCAGTGAGTTCTGGTTTTTACTCACACAGGTAGATTACTACAGTAACTCAGACTGTTTTCAACCTTAAATGTTCTTTCTGAAAGTATGTTGCAGCTATACGTGATGTGGATAGATCAGAAAAACTCTCAATATTTACATAGCTTTACATAAAATGTATGGAAACTTTGTGAATCGTCTGAATCTCAGGAAACCTGTCATGAAAAGTCTGTCATATTTCACCCCAAAATCAAAAGAAAAAAGTAATTATATTTTGCATAGAGAAAACAAAGCCTACTTTTTGCTTTGCAAATTAATTTTCATTGACAAGTAAGCACATATGCCTCACAAATTCTCATTAATGTAATGCAAAAAGAGAAATCTTATTTAAATTGTTAAATATTTATACATCATGAAAGTTTAAAAAAAATCTTTGTATTACAGTAAAGTTTTTTTTTACAGTTTCTTTAGTGTGTTACTGCAAAGTACTTCAATAAAAGTCACAGTTACAACTGCCACAAATATGTTATGAAAACTGATGATTACAGCATTGCATAGAAGTCTACCCGTGTTGCATCAAAGGTTTATTTACAACATGTCTTTGCAGCGGTTGAGTATTCTTACCAATCCCAGACATATCCGTTGAGCAATGAAACTGCAGTGGTCAATCAGAGATGCTTAAATAAGTCTATTATTGCAAGCTCATTTAATCATGTGCAG
This sequence comes from Myxocyprinus asiaticus, assembly GCF_019703515.2. NCBI lineage: Eukaryota > Metazoa > Chordata > Actinopteri > Cypriniformes > Catostomidae > Myxocyprinus > Myxocyprinus asiaticus. Next base: position 817,195 of record NC_059376.1, read on the forward strand.
TATATGAATTATAGATATTTTCACTCGTTTAAATGGAATTACTAATAGTGAAAATGCTCATTGTTGATATCAGTAATAACATTTACACTACAAAAAAGTTCATTCTTGATATTAAAAAATTACATCATTACTCCAGAAATAACAATTCTTGATATCTAGTATTTCAAGTATTCACTAGTAGAATTTCTCAATAATGTCATTCATTCCTGTTCAAAACGCAACTACAGATATCTATTATTTATTTCTTACTAGTTTAAATTAAAATGTCACACAACAGCCATGTACAACTTAATAGTAATAATTATAATTTTTTATAACAATAATTACATTGTTACTAAAGCAAATATCAATTCCTGATAATGATAACTGAAATACAACTAGTAAAAATGCACATTTTTATAAATCTGTAATTAGTTTTTTTCTAGTGGTAATGTTATGTGTAATGTAATGCGATTGTAAATAATATGAAAGGGTCCGTGTGTTCATTCGTTTTTCATTTTGAAATTAAAAAACAAAAAATCAATTGTGCTTTGAATTTTGTTTTTTCATTTAAAAAGAAATAGGCAAAAAACTAAAAACAACGTATTTTTTGACAATTCGTTTTGTTAAAAAAAAAAAGAAACAAAAAAGCAAGAAATTAGAAAATTTCTTGTGTTTATTGCTCATGGATATAAAATGAATATACAGCTTGAATATTTGATTGTATAAACTGTTTGACATGTGGGTGGGTCTGAAACACAATTGGTCAACCTGCACTGTCATCTGTCCTGCCAGTCAAACCCATCAGAATAAGAGTTCGATACAGTCCTGCAGATGGATTCATTTAATTTTTAATTCAGAACATTAGCATTCTTCCAAATGTTAGACAGTTGCATATTTATTACAACTCTGCTGTCACTTGTTAAGCAACCTGACAATGGATTTATCCAGCAACTTACCAACTTACATGGCAATAACTCGCTAAGATGCTGTAGCTCCGGTTTTAAAAGGCAGGGTATAGATTATTATAAAAATGTTGTGATGCAAATTACCAAACATTAACACAAATTCGCAAATTTCTATCCATTATAAATAACTAGACTTCCATTAGTGAGTTAATAGCCTACTGGTTAATGCTGTTTTTAAACTTAGTGCACTCACTCGGTTGTTTTCTGCTCACTGAAAAGCAGCTGAAATTGTAAAATATGATGGCAAATGGATTTGCCACTTACACAATACAGATGTGGCCTTTGAGAAAACAAAAACAAAACAAACATGTTTGCATCACATGGCATTAGGTTGTGAAGAACAGACATGATCAGTAGAGGAGAGGAATGTTTCATTCTTTGAACACCGATTGCTAATGGTTAGTGAGTCCATGCATATGCCGTCTAAAATAGTCATTGGAAAACTGGGATGAAAAAGCTATCTGTAATCACAAAAAGATATAGCAAGCGATATTGAGCCAAATCAGCAATGGCTGCACAACTGTTAGCTATAAGTATACTTTCTCAGAACCGTAATGCAGCGTCATTATATTTATTGCTGCGTTCAGTTGGTGGGCTGTTGTTTGGCTGCTTTATGTGCGAGAGTCGTAATAAATATGGAACTGTCAAATGTTTGGAAGAATACTAATGTTCTGAATTAAAATTAGATTAATCCATCTGTAGAGCTGTATTGTGTTGAACTCTTATTCTGATGGGTTAAAACAAAATTCAAAGCATAATCATTTTTTTTGTTTTTTAATTTCGAACGAAAAATGAACACAGACCTAAAAGACTTGCAAGATAGCTTTAATAACTTATTTTTGAAATCCATTTCCAGATAATTAACATTTTAAAATGTAAAATTAATCAACACTAATAATCGCGATTACAAAATCAAGGGTAGTAATCGACAATTATGATTTTTGTCATATTTGTGCAGCCCTATGAGAATCACCATACGGAATGAAAACATTAAGATGCATATTGTTAATGAGAATATGCATCTTGAGATTTTCTAAAATGTCATGAAATGTCTCTTTCTTAAAAAAAATCCAGTTGGTCCTAAAATAGATTTATTTTTCTTAAATATTATATTTCTTAATATTAAATTCCATTATGTTCTTTGTCTTTATTTTAAATATAATTTATGTTTTCTTTTGATTTTGTGGTGAAATGTGACTTGTTATATTCACCTGAAAAGTGTTTGTTACTAAAATTCTAACCTCAATCATTTTCTCATATTGATAGCTGGTATAAAGACGGTGAGTTGCTGGAGTTTTCTCACCCCGGCTACATTTCCCTGAAGGATGACCACATCAGTATTGTGGCAAACGCCATCAATGAGGGCACGTACACCTGTGTTGTGCGCAAGAAGAGCAAGGTGCTCACCACGTACTCTTGGAGGGTACGAGTGCGCTTCTGAGGTTGCATCATATAGCCAAACCATTAATGCAAACACACTGGATAAAACCACATCCACATCGGCTGTGTCCTGATTGGAAGAGAGGGCTCTGACATCACTCTTCTCAGGATAGACTTATGTTTGAAGAAACATAGAAATAGTGATACTTGCTTAAAAAGCAATGTTAAAGTTCACCACCTTACAGTGGACCCTCGCTCACGTGGGCACATTCATACACAAAATTGCAAAATGTGATTAATATCTTGTATGTTGTAAATAAATTTCTTATTTGCCAAATAAACAATTTATTATGTGATTTATTTGTTGTGAAGTGAAGCATTTAATTGACTGTGTCAACATTCAAATCCATAAAAATACATTTTTAATGAGATTTTTAATAACACAACTGATATATGTTGATACATGACTGCAGTTCTGCTTCTGTATATGTTCACTATGAACATTCTCTTTTCATAGAACCAATAAGTACTGTACTTTACAAAAACATTGTTTTAAGATGGTTATTTTATATCTTCTGCATCATTTGGAAGTAGTGTAAATTAATGTGTCAATATGAACATAAATGTTACATTTCTAAACATTCCTTTTGCAAATAGTAGTTCTGCAACAGATGGTCTGGATCTCAACATCAAGTTGAAAAGACAGAAACAATTGTGAGACACACCGAAATACACAGAACAGTGGCAAGTTCCTTGAAAAAGTGTGCGCAAGTGTACCTAGGAGAACTGGTGCTGTTTTAAAGTAATAGGGTGCTCACACCAAATATTTATTTAGTTTTAAATGTGACTCCATCTGTACAGAAAACACACCTCATCAAACCAATGAGAACAGCACAGTCTTCCATGGATGATGCACTCTTGTGCTCAAAGACAGCTGGACCGAACACAACAGAATACAGGGATCTCCAGGCATGTTTTTAAACATTTCAAACTATGCTTAACTTGTCACAGTGTCCTAAAAACACACGCATTTATGACTAGAGACGCTCCAAACACGTCTGTCTGATGCATGAGCACAAAGACCAACAATTAAAAATAGCTGAGGGAAGTAGGTCAATAATAGAGTCATGTTCAATGACATGGAAATAAAAAAAATATATGTTTATGATGTAATGTTTCTGAATTATAATATTTGTTATATAATATATTTATAACTATTTTAATGACTAAATTATCTATAGTTTGGGGGCCTTTCTTAGCAAATTTTGAAATGCGATTGATCGTCGCATCATGTTATTAATTTCGATTATGGGCTGTTGACCCTGCAGCTAGACTAAAAAGCACTGGTGGAGGTGCGGCAGGCAATAACGCCCAGATGGTTTTGACAGCTACCTGTGCACCTGATTAGTATTCTGGGAAATCCAAGTTCAGTTGGAGTACAGAAAAGACTGGGGGACAGTCAGAAAAGACTGTCTGACTGCAGAAAAATCTGCACATTGGTGGGCATACTAGTTACCTTACCCAAAGGTCCACATACAGGGGACACCTTAACCAACTTTTACTAGCATAATACGAGGAAAACAGCCCAGTAGTCCTCTGAGAGGTGGGATGGAAGATGGACAAATTAGGATGGACTTTACAGACATGAATGGAATGGACATGGCTAATGAGCAAAGGATGCTCCTTAGGAAATGCAGTTGTGGGTGGATGAGGGTAATGCCTTCCAAAAGCCTGTCGATTCTACAAGGATGAAATTTGACGGGAACAGCCAGAAACAACCTTGCGCTGCAGCAGCAGGTCTGACAAGAAGGATACAGAGACCAGTTGAGCACCACAGCACTACTGAATTCACTGTTCTTAAGTAGCACAATGATGATCAGTACTACCAGCAGGATGATCAGGACCTGTGCTCCACCTCGGAGAATGCACTTAGTGGAAGGGTGGACGCCAAGCTAAACACATTTAGTGACATTGTTTATGAAGAATGCATAGGCGGATTCGATGAAGTATTTGTTAGGAAAATTGGTCTCAGTGTAATGGGTAGGAGAGAGAAAGAGATACTCCAGCTGGTTAAAGAGTGGAGACTGCTTCGCATGGCATGAGAAGGACGGTTTAATGTTGTTGTAGGATGGCATAAGGGCTAGGTTAGCGGTTGAGGAGAGCAGAGAGAATTTGACAGCAGAGGAGGAGGAAGTTCATCAAGGACCATTTTAGGTTTCACAGAAACCTGCTTGAAGAGAAGAGGAGTGGGAGGCTGGTGATGCTAAGGAGGGATTAGAGAACCACATGAAACAGCAACTTGGTGATCCTATTAACAGCCCGCTCAGCTCCCCGAATATGTTTTACAGCCAGAGGAGCCAGTAGTGGAATTTGAGGTAGCTCTGCCAAAGTTCAGTGAAATCAAGCAGATGGTAGAAAGAGCCAGAGCAAATTCAGCCCTACGCCCAAGTGGAATAGTGTATAGGCTGTATAATTGTCCCACAGTCCTTTAACAGTTATGGAGACTACCGAGAGTTGCCTGGAGGAAGTAGTGCATACCCTTGGAAAGGCAAAGGGCAGTGGCCATCTTTATAATCGAGAAACAGGATTCAACAAACAGTCTGTTTAGGAGATTTGCTCTACTAAAAGTGGAGGGAAAAATTTTCTTTTCAGTAGTAGCAAGAAGGATGTCTGACTACATCTTAAAGAATGGATACACAGACACAAGCTGCCAGAAGGCAGGCGTACCAGGTTTTCTGGGTGTATGGAATGTGTCAATAATTTGGGAACAGATCCCTCCATGTAGTCTGGCAGGACCTGGCAAATGCCTATGAATCGGTTTCACACCAGCTTGTCAGCTATGCATTGGAGTTTTTTTTTCATGTGCCAAAGAGTATTAAGAGTTTGATAGACAGTTACTATAGGGATCTGAAGGTATGTCATACAACACAGGAGTACACAACTGGTTGTCAGCAGCTGGAAAAAGAATTGCCATGGGATGTTCTCTCTCTCCCATCCTGTTCACAGCCACGTTTGAGGTCATCCTAACTGGGGAAAGACAAACTGCTTGAGGAATCTGCGCACAGTATGGGGTTAAACTGCCAGCTCTGCACAGCTATATGGATGATATCAAAATCATCTTCCAGACAGCTGCATGTACAAGCTGACTCTTGAAAAGGCTGGAAGGGCTATTGGAATAGGCCAAGATAAAGATTAAGCCAGAAAAACCACGTAGCCTTTCTATTTGTAAGGGAGTTCAGATATAGTTTGAAGTAGATGGCGAAAGAATCGTGGTGCTGGCAGAGCAGCCTATTCAATGTTTAGGGAGAGAATTCACTGCAGAGCTTTCAGAAAAACACATGGCAGGGTTGGCCCTGAAGCAACTGAAAGAGGTCCTGGATAAGATAAATAATTGTAATCACCCAGGCAAATGTATACTGTACCATAGCCTGATGTGGCTGCTAAATATGAGTGAGCTAACTCTAGCGTCAGTGGCAAAGATGGATAGCAAGGCTAACGGCTTCATATGGAAGTGGCTGGACTTGCCGCATTGTTTTTCAGATGTAGCATTGTTTGGAAGAAATACCTTACATCTGCCACTAAAGTCCATCACCCTGGGCTACAAGCAGGAAAAGACCAGGCTGGTCTTAGAGCTACGGGAATAGACAGACCAGTCTGTGAGGGGTGATCAAGCCCAGGTCTGAAAAGGCCACACTAGGAAGGCGAAAGAGGTTGTAAACCAGGCAGTTTCAAGGCCGTAGCATCAAGAGATTTTTGGAAGAACCCAGTCAGGAAGATCAGGCCATTGATAGGGGTTGGCTACCAAACTGCAGTCAGCGGCCTCCAGAAAGCAGAGGAAAGCAATGGTAGTTACAGAAGTATCTAGGATGGAAGAAGAATGGTATATGATTAGAGCAGTCAGCCAGCAGCAGCAGCAGCAGCAGCACCAGCAAGGGTTCTGGACAATATGGGATGGTACATCTGATAGAGCTTTAGGGTGGGCTGACCTGTGGAATTACCCCAGGCCAGACTAAGCTTTTTAATTATATCCACATATGATACCCTTTGTCACAATCCAACAGGCTCAAGGCATAGTAACATGAAGGGGAGGCCACACATGGATAAGATTTAACATAAAATATAAATGTTTATTTATTATTTAAAAAAAACAAATAACAATAAATCCAAAAAGAACACAAAAGCAGATCCAGGTGCTGGTGAGAGGAGAGGCCAACACACTGGGGAGAAAGGTCTTTTTATGGGCTGCTCAATCGAGCTCTCATCCCAGGTAATTCAGAACACCTTCTCCTAAACTCCACCCTGGAGGAGAGAATGCCATCTGGTGGACAAAAATTAGCATCAACACCCAGGGCCGTAACCCCCCCAAGAGGGACTCTGTAACCTTGAATACCTACAGGAACAAAAACAAAATATTCATAAACATTTTACTGAATTACTTTATTTTAATACCATCCAATACATTTTATACAAATTTAAGGCATTTGTACAGTTGATTGAGAGAACACTCTCTCGATCAGCTAACTTCAACACAGTCCACTCTAACCGCTGCCAGTTCACAGCACCATCATATAGCAATTTCTGGCACCATGAAAAATACTGAGCAAATAGGACATAGGAAAGCAAGAGGAGAGAGAGTGAGAGAGAGAGAGAGAGAGAAGACAGACAAACTGGCAACATCATTCATTCAGGGAAGGGGACAACGTATCGGCCATAACATTGCCACCCCCCCCAAATATGACAGATCTACAGACTGTACGACTGCAAAAACAGAGCCCAGCAAATGAGATGCCGAGTTGGGCTACACAAAGAATGTAAAAATATGAGTGAATTGTGGCCAGAAAACACCACCACAGGTACAGAACCTCCACCCACATATACATGCAAATGTTAAAATGCCCAATCAATGCCAACTCTTCTCTTTCAGTTATTGGATCATTCAATTGGTGTGTTTTAAATTTCATTGAGGAGACAAATCACTACATGGTTTACCTTTGGCAATGCCCAAACATGTCCAACTCTGCCAATTTCTCTGAATTATGAAGCCGAGGCTGGACACAGTCTTCAGGAACATTCCCCTTCTGAGCGCAAGCTGCCACCATATGTGAGGAAGAGCCCAACACATTTCCTGTGACCAGCACGATGGACTTCACTTCAGCACCTTGAACAGCAGCTTCTGACCTGGATGCATGACTGTAATAAGGTTTCAATAGATATACATGACAGAGCTGTGTAGATCAGGAGTGGACAGTACATAATTTTGCTCTGACACCTGACAAACAATTGTATAAGGGCCCACAAATTTAGCTAAAAAAGGTGAACCTGTAATGGGGAGCGACGCAACCACTTGATCACCAGGAATAAATTCTCTACGTTCAGCCCTACGATCAAACCAGGTTTTAATTTTTTATTTGGCCTTACCCAAATTTTCAGTGGTCAACTAACCTGCTTAAAGTAACTTGTATCAAAAGCCATTAACATACTCAAGCAGGTTCACTGGGGACTCGGGTTTTACAAACTCATCTTGCAGAGTTGCTAAGGGACCTCTCACTCTATGCCCAAACACGTCATTGGTGCTAAAGCCTGTGCTCTCCTGGGTAACTTCTTGCCCGGCCAACACCAACCACGGGAGTCCCTCTTCCCAGTCTTTGTTAAGCTCAGTGCAATAAACCCTCAATTACTGCTTCAGGGTGGGGCCTGGGTAGCTCAGTGGTAAAGACACTGGCTACCACCCCTGGGGTTCGCTAGTTTGAATCCTAGGGCGTGCTGAGTGACTCCAGCCAGGTCTCCTAAGCAACCAAATTGGACCAGTTGCTAGGGAGGGTAGAGTCACATGGGGTAACCTCCTCGTGATCGCTATAATGTGGTTCGTTCTCGGTGGGGCGCGTGGTGAGTTGAGCGTGGTTGCTGCAGTGGATGGCGTGAAGCCTCCACACGTGCTATGTCTCCATGGCAACGTGCTCAACAAGCCACGTGATAAGATGCGTGGGTTGACAATCTCAGACGCGGAGGCAACTGGGATTCGTCCTCTGCCACCCGGACTGAGGCGAATCACTATGCGACCACGAGGACTTAAAAGCACATCGGAAATTGGGCATTCCAAATTGGGAGAAAAAGGGGAAAAATCCACAAAAAAAAAAAAAAAAAAAACTGCTTCAGGGTTTGGTGAAAACACTCGAGAGCTCACTGACTCTGCAGATGATACATGCTAATTATCTGATGGTTAACGTGTAACTGCTGTAATATTTGAGTAAACATTTTAGATGTAAAATTAGACCCCCTATCACTTTGGATAGTTTTTGGAATATAAAGATTGAAATGAACTGAGTTAACGCTTTCACAACCGACTTGGTGTTAATGGATCGTAATGGATAAGCAGCTGGATAACAGGTTTTCTTACACGTCAGTCAAAATGTACGTGGAACCTGACTTACACTGACTCAGTGGAACAACGCAATTAATAATCAAATGTTCAAAAGGATTGCTCATGTTGGGAACGTGATATAATGGTGCAGGCGCTATGACCTGATTAGGTTTGCCAGTTAGTTGACAGGTATGACACGTTTTAAGAAAACTAGTCACATCTCTCTTCAAGCAAGACCAAAAGAAATAGAAATAATAATTCTTAACCCCTAAATGTCCAGCAACATCACCATGAGTGTTTTGTAATACCAAGTCATGCAAGTCAACTGGTATGCCTATCTGAAACACGGGTTCACCCTTGGCACTGTCATTACATGGCGACCATTTATGAACCAACACCCCATCTAGCATGAAATGGTCACTAGCAACACTATCTAGATCTTCATTTGGCCTAATTTTTTGCCAAACCAGCATCTTGTTCCTGACCCGAAATTACAGATCTAACTACGGGAGATCGGAGGAAGAGCGGGCATACTCGGCGGTTTAACAAAGATTTTTCTTGCTCATTTAAATTTACATCTCCCAATGCATGGTTCATGGCACGAGTTACAGCGCAAGTGTAACGGGGTTCGTGGTTGGATGAAAGGAGGAAGTGGGAAACGTGGGGCATCAACTCAAAAGGTAGGTTTTAAATAACTTGCAACTCAAAACAGCTTTTCAGTTTCAACATAAATGAACACACACTCTGGCTGTTGAAGCGCGACTCTTTCCCCGTTTCTGGCATGGTTCCTCCTTATATCGCTCTCCCCATTGCTCACTGCAATCAGAAACAGGTGTTAGACATCTAGTGCTCAGGTGTGTGCTCCCTTACCGCTTTCTCTCCGGACGAACGATTGACCACGCCCCCGCCACCAAATACCCCCACCGCCCGACTCAGGCTGGGAAGTCATCCGGTCTGCCCACCACTGCCCCCCCCCCCCCTTTTCTGGGTGATCCGCACGTTGGTATCTTTTATGTGGTGGAGCCACTGGAGCGGGGTGTGATCTGAACAGAGGGTGAAGGCCCGCCCCAACAGGTAGTACCGGAGAGCGAGGACGGCTCATTTGATGGCAAGACACTCTTTTTCAGTGGTGCTGTATATAGTCTCTCTCAGAGAGAGTTTGCGACTAATGTACAGCACCGGTCATTCCTCCCCCTCCACCACCTGCAAGAGCACCACCCCCAGCCCCCTGTCTGAAGCGTCCGTCTGCAAAGTGAAAGGGAGAGAGAAATCAGGTGAATGTAAAAGCAGTCCGCAAAGTGCAGTTCACCTGCGTAAACGCCTGTTGACACCGCTCTGTCCACTGGACTGGGTCTGGAGCTCCCTTTGTAGCGAGATCAGTCAGCGGGCTGGTGACGTCCAAATAATTAGGCACAAACCCCCTGTAGTAGCCAGCCAGCCCCAGGAACTGTCTCACCTCCTTTTTGGTCTTGGGTCTTGGGCAGGTCGCAATCGCTGCGGTCTTATCAATTTGGGGACGCACCTGCCCATGACACAAGTGGAACCCCAGATAATGTACCTCCACCTGCCCAGTTGCGCTCTTATTGGGGTTTGCCATGAGTCCCGCTCTTTGCAGTGACCTCAGAACAGCCCTCAGATGCCGCATGTGCCGCCACCAATTGTTACTGAATATAACTATGTCATCCAGATAGGCAGAGGCATAAGCAGAGTGCGGTCTGAGGACTCAGTCCATAAGGCGCTGAATTGTAGCCGGGGCCCCAAACAAACCGAACTGAAGTACCACAAATTGGTGTAATCCAAATGGTGTGGAGAAGGCCATTTTTTCACAGGACATCAACGTTAAGGCGATCTGCCAATAACCCTTTGTCAAATCCAGGGTTGTGTAAAAGCGAGCGGTGTTCAACCGATCGAGCAACTCATCAATGCGAGGCATTGGGTATGCGTAACATTTAGACACCACATTGACTTTTCTATAATCCACACAGAACCGAACTGACCCGTCGCTCTGAGGGACTAGAATGACCTGGCTGGACCAATCACTGTGGGATTCTTCTATTACTCCCATATCAAGCATTGCATCTAATTCTTCCCAAACTATTTTCTTCTTGTGCTTGGGAAGTTGGTAGGGACAAGTACATACCACTACCCCGAGTCTTGATGTGGTGTTTGATGAGGTTTGTACAACCAGGCAGAGGCGAGAACACATCCGCAAATTCTTTCTGCAACTTAGCAACCTCTGTATGCTGGGATGGTGAGAGGTGATCTCCACAAGTGACCAGGGTGATTTTATTGTGTAGCGCGGAGGAGGGTGGGGCCAGGCGGAATGATGGATGCCCGGACCCCAATCAGCCTGATGAGGCGAGAGAGGGATAAAGGCGACCGAGGACGGCAGCTCGAGAGAGAGAGGATTATGGGCAGCTGCCCTGTATGTGTAAAGGGGGTACACAGGAAAGGAGCTCCTTCTCAAGCTGCTGTCCTCAGTCGCCTTTATCCCTCGCTTGCCTCATCAGGCTGACTGGGGTCCGGGCATCTGTCATTCCGCCTGGCCCTGCCCTCCTCCACACTACATATTGGCTTTTAGATTCACCTCTGGCCCTAGCTCCTCCCTCTCTGGCACCACCATCGCCAACGTTACAGGGACCGCCTCCCTCCATAATTTCAGGAGGTTGAGATGGTATATCTGACGTGCATCGCCTCTGATCATTTAACCTCATAATCGAGATCTCCTACTCATCATGCGACCTCAAAGGGCCCTTGCCACTTGGTGAGTAGTTTGGAGCTCGATGTTGGAAGTAATACAAGCACATTATCTCCAGTTGCAAATTCCCATAGCCGAGTGCCCGTCATACAGTCGGCTTTGACGTTCCTGAGCTTGGTGACAATTCTCCTGTGTTAGTTGACCCAAAGTGTGGAGTTTTGCTCCAAGATCAAGAACGAACTGAATTTCATTTTTACTGTTTGAAGGTCCCTTCTCCAAGGCTTCCCACATGATGTCGAGCATGCCGCGCGGTTAGGCAGTTTAGAGTTTTTTCTCACCCTAAGTGAATAACCACTGGATTGTGGTGAGCCATCTGGAATAGCCTTTCCCGACGGCTCTTCGGTATCAACAGCTGGGTTGTATCTTCTGTTGTTTGAGCATCCTGCGTCACTCGATACAACCTGTCTTTAATAATTGAAAAATACGGATATGTGAGTGCAACGTCTGGCTGGAGACGTTGACCATCAACCATTTTCATTTGATCAAAGGCGTGCCTAAGGGTCTCATCTTGCAAATGCTCTAGAGGGAAATCCCCAGCAGAGAATCCTATTTTTGGCCAAGACTTCCCCCTCCTTTACGTCATCCTGACGTGGAGCTGCTGTAGACAGACCTGGCTCTGCCTCACCAGCCAGTGAGTCACACACCACACACTGAGACGCTTTGTCACAGGACCATCCACGCATATTCCCTTTAATAGAGTCTCAAATTCTGACCAATTAGTTCATAAAATGAGTGGATGTGTGAGGCGGGAACTAACCTCAGACTCCACTCTATGCTTTTGCCCCCGAAATTTAACAATGAGTGTCACTACAGGATAATTGTGAATATCCCCATGCACACACCTCACCCTCACCCTTTTACCTGTGCCCAAAGCCTTGTCTTGAAACAAACATTGGTGTATAGTGGTCTGATTGCAGCCAGTATCCACCAAGGCTGGATGCGTACTCCCCTTGACACTCACCGGTATTCTGTACACTCTGGTTTGATTGGGGACAGCCCGTGGAGTGCCAGGGTTCCCCGCAATTTTACAACATTACAACAAAGTTGTAATGTTCAATAACACACCACAGCTGATCCTTTGTAAGACAATCAAGTCTTTCCTCCATAGGCACAGCAAAAAAAACCTTCAACCTATACATTTTTGCAATTTCAAAAATCACAACTCCAAATTTCTTATGAGCCAACCAAATTTCCTACCAATTAGAATCAATTGAAAAGAGCCCAATCAAACAAATTATTGATCCCCACTTACTCTCTCTTACAATTCCTTTGACAGCGCAGGACCAATGGAGCAGTGCAGACAGCGCTACGATGCCGGAAGAAAACATATGTTTAGGAGCTGCCCCGTATCTAAACTAATTGACCATTAACTAAATCTCAACCCTAGTGTGACAAGGGCGGGGCCGGGCCGCGAGTGCACATGGCTGGCCCCCAATCGGGCTAATCAGCCGAGGAGAGGGATAAAGCTGACAGAAAGCTGGCCCCCAGACATGCCGTCGCCTGGTCCTCGATCACTCTTTCACCCTCTGGCCGACGACAGCCACTCCTCCCCGGGTGGACCAGGGCCAGTCCTCCGACCCCTGGCAGATGGAATGCCCCTCCGCGTTTTGGTGGCCGGTAGCGAGCCCCTCTGCCCCTGGCAGCGGCTCCACCACTCCAGGTGGCCAGCAGCGAGCCCCTCCTCCCCTCATGGATGGCGGACATTCCTCCGCATCCGGGCGGCCGGCAGCGACTCCTCCGTCACCCGGTGGACAGCCACGGCTACTCCTTTTGGCAGATGGCAGTTGCGAGGCCTCCACGACATTGCATCCCTCCTCCTTCCCAGGTTTCGCCACCAATGTAACACGGTTCAGACAGGCAAGGAGGAGGCGGGAACCGGCTGAACAGTCAAAGTAATATTTAATTAAACAAAAAGACACAAAAATTCATACACACATGACAGCTGTGTGTGGCTCTCTCTCTCTCTCTCTCTCGAACTGCCACATCCGGCTAGGCTTTATCCCTCTCCTCGGCTGATTAGCCCGATTGGGGGGTGGCCGTGTGCACTCACGGCCCAGCCTCACCCTCCTCCTCATCACACTTAGTATTCAGTACGCCCACATGCAGCTCAACTGCTAATCAGTCTACCCATGTCCTATGCACCAAAAACAACAAACTAAAATAACAAACAGCATTAATCACTCTACTGCCTAGCACAGAATTTTACGTAGCTCCAGTGGTCTAAACCACACTTAACCTTTTCTCCAGCAAATGTAACACAATCTCGCACTCACCTTAATTGATCATATGCATCAAAAGCTCAACCCCGTCAAAGTACCAGAACTTTGATCGCAGGACGATCTTGGCATTCTTGTCACTAGCCCCAGGGCAAAAATCCAACAAAAGGAAAAAATATTTTCAAAGTTAACAAAATATGAATTTTTCCCCCAATCAGTAAATCCACGCAGCACTCCCCAAACCCAAATAGGCCCAATTGACAATCAGTCAATTACCATTAAATTATTAATTTGCCAATCGGTAAACAGGCCCACCCAAATATTTCAAACCAACACTAACACAATACTTCTCACGTAATGTGTTGTAAAAAATATTCCTAAGGACATTACTGACCTGATCCCAGCTACAATCTCGGACGATGAGCCCCCATATATTACAAACCACCTGGCTCAAGGCAGAGTAACATGAAGGGGAGGCCACACGTTAGACTCCACATAAGACTTAACATAAAATATAAATGTTTATTAATTATAAAAAATAAAAAACAATGACAATAAATCCAAAAAGAACACAAAAAGCAGATACATGTGCTGGTGAGAGGAGAGGCCAACACACTGGGGAGAAAGGACTTTTTATGTGCTGCTCATTCCAGCTCTCAAGTCAGGTAATTCAGAACACCTGTTTCTAAACTCCACCCTGGAAGAGACACCGCCATCTGGTGGACAAAAACTAGCATCAACACCCAGGGCCTTAACATATGGAGATGGAATAGTTGCATCTTAACATACAAATGAAGATTCACAAATAGAAAGTTGGTTAATAAATAAATTGAATGAGATCGACAAATAAATGTAAGGAGTTTCACAAAAATGAAATGAATTCACAAATAAAAAGAATGAGATTTATAAATATATGTTAGGAGTTTCACAAAAATAAAGTGAATTGGCAAATAAATAAAATGAGATTTGCAAATAAAAAAATTATTTACAAATATATTTTTTTAAACTCACAAACACAAATCTGTCCAGCTTTCATTTGTGAATCGTGCGCATTTATTGTGGTTCGCTTATTGTGAATTTGCGGAACACTACACGCATTTGTGTAGTGTCTTGTTAAATGTCGACAACTGAAAATTGCCCATTTGTAGTGTTCTGATCATTAGCTTTATAGCTACCTGGCTGACTGTATGAGTTAGTTAATTTTAACCAAGTTTTTTGACTGACATGTATCATCAAAACCTTTAATCTTAATGTTACATGGCAGACACAAACAGACACACTACTAGACACTACAAAAGATCAGTAGTACAGATAGTGTCTTAATAAAACTTGAATCATATTAGATGATCTTAGGAGCACAAACCATAAGTTAATACCCTATATTACACAGAGTACAAGATCTGATATGCCAATAATTTGGTTTCACATTAAGTTAATATATTTAATAAAAGCAGTTGTAAGGTAATATTTATTAGAATTGTGCATTTTAGCACTTTTGTGTGAATGTTTTAGGAGGTACTATTACAGAGTCCCTTACAGTGTCCCTTCTTCTTCTTCTTCTTAAAATACACCATCATGTTCTGACAGTGATAACGGACTCATTAGTTATTGCCATCTTTTTCAGATGTTTCCCCTGTGTAATGCCCATCAACTTTGAGCACTTGACTCACCTGCTCCATAACTCAGTGGTTCCAGCACCAATAAAGGACACCTTTTAAAATGTGTAATATGAGATTGTTTATTTTTCTGTTATGTCGATTTCTTTTAAGTTACAATGTCATGTCTTGAAATGAAAGTGCAATACAAAATGCAAATAAACCGTAACGTTGTCTTTGGGTTGACTTACATAAAAATGAAAATTCTGTCATTTACTCACCCTCATGTTTTTTAAAAACTATACTATTTAGTTTCATCTGTGGATTATGAGAATACATTGTAAAATGTAGATGCTGCTAATGAGGCTGAAATGAAAGTGAGGCTGTCAGTCCCTATCATTATCTCCTTTTGAGTTCCTCCCACAGAACAAAGTCAGTTGTTTGGGTCTGGAACAACATGAATATGAGTATAAATGATGACTCATCTCATTTGACAAAATATTTTTTGTCATTTAGTTGACAAATCATTTATTGAGTTCTAACCAGGCATTTTGAGGTAAATAGGTTTTAAAAAGTGTCTGTGTTTTTTAACACCGTAAAGCAAGTCTTTTGGCTAAAAGGTATGATTTTTTGGTTAAAATTAAAGGTTGTCATGCATGTAACTACAAAAGACAATAAATTTGAGTACATGTATTTACACACACAAACACTGGAATTGAACATTACAACTGGAGTGCTGGCATTTTGCTCGAGTTTGTTGTACATGAACATCCTCATTGCCATGTCATGGTGTTGTATCAGTTGTTTGGGACGGATACTCCTAGTCAGGGTAAGAGCATTCTGCACAAATGTTTATAAAACATGAATCATATTTCTGTTACATACTGTTATTTTTTCCAAAGACACTATCTGTACTACTGATCTTTTGTAGTGTGTCTGTTTGGGTCTGCCATGTAACATTAAGAGTAAAGGTTTTGACAACACATTTCAGTCAGAAAACTTGGTTAAGAGTCACGTGGCGCCTTGCGAGTTTCGGACGTGTGAATGGCGAGCTCTGCGCACTTTGCTGGTTTTAATACTTTTTATGTCATAAACCGGTGAGATTCGATACACCCTGATTCTTAACTGTTCTAGGAAGACTATATGTCAAAGAATTCAAAATCCTCAGGCTCTGGAGACATTAAAATTCACTGAGGTAGTTACAAGAGTGGCAAATGCTGAGAAACGGATAGATTATCTGGAGTCATCGGAGAGGGAATTAGCTGCTAAACCACTAGTGACCAAGAGGCAGACTTGGAACGCATTTGGGAGAAGTTGGAAGACCTTGAGAATCGTAACTGGCGAAACAACGTCCAAATTGTTGGAATTCCTGAGCGAGCAGAGGGTCAGAATATGGTGGAATTTCTGGATGGGCTCTTCCCGAGTTTGTTCGACATAACAGGTCATAAGCTGGAAATTGAGTGAGCTCATAGATTCGCTGAGGGAGACAGGCCCCGATCAACTCTAGACAAATTTCTGAGATCATCCGATAAAGATCTCGTGTTATGTGAGGCTTTCTTGGAAGAACCACAACATTTTCTTGTTCCCAGATTTTCTTGTTCGACATGAGAGAAACGTAATCGATTCAAGGTATGCAAGAAACTCTTACATCAATGGAAGGTTGCTTTTGCACTGATGTTCCTGGCCAAATTGAGAATAGATGCTAAGGATGGCCACAACGTATTTACATGTCCCCAACAAGCATTGTCCTTCATAAAGTCAATGGAATGAGTAAATCATTGTGTGATTCTCACTTTGCAGCTGAGTGGGCCTGACTCACTGAACATTCACTTGACTGTCCGAGGAAGCTGGGCACATTTTTTGTTTCTTTTTGTGCTGGTTCCTCCTAGCAGCTGGAGTTTGTTTTGTGTAGTAACACTCCTTCAAGAAACTCTTGCATCGATGGAGGGTCGCTTTTGCACTGATGTTTCCAGCCAGGTTGAGAATAGATGCTAAGGATGGCCGCAAAGTATGTACATGTCCAACAACATCATTGTCCTTCATAAAGTCAATGGAATGATTAAGTAATTGTGTGGTGCTCGCGTTGCAGCCGAGTGGGCCTGACTCACTGAACATTCACTTGACCGAGGAAACTGAACGGCTTTTCTTTTTTTTTTTTGCTGGTTCCGATAGGGGCTGAATTTTGTTTTGTGGAGGAACACAACTTTGGGACAGTTATGTGGATGAATCTACATGTTCATTGTGTTGCCACATATGGAGAAAAAGAAATAATATAGTTGGCACTTTAATGTATCCCTTTTGCAAAATCCTGATTTCCAACAAATGTTAAAGGCTGAAATCAATGTTTATATGGAGACCAACTGGTCCTCAGTATCCTCTGTGGGCGTGGCTTGGGATGCACTTAAGGTGGTTCTTAGGGGTCGGATCATACAGTATGCCTTGTAAGGCTGGCACCAGAATGTCTACAACCAAAAGGCACCATTTCCGGTAAAAGTCAAAGAACTCTGCGAGAATCAACGTCATAGAAGTCTCTCACAAAAGCTGAAATCTACACCTGAATATCACCACAGTGTGATAAATTGCAAATCACCTTGCTGCCCCCCCTTCTCTCTCCCCCTTCTCCCCTTCATCAGCTCTGGACCAACACAAAAGACACAAGATTTATATGTAAAAATATAACAAATACCATGAAAACAAAGAATGCAACTGTATGTGTTTGATATCATTTAAGAGGTCTCTGTGCGACTGGTATAATGGTCTCTTTCCCATGCTGATAAAACTAATGGTAACAAAGTTATAAGGTCTTTGCCAAATACTGCATAATTCTGGAGGTGTCTCCCCCTCCTTGACCTACAATTGAAATTATCTCCTCTATGTTAACAAGGTTAAACCCCAGGAAGTCAAGAACCCATTCACCCCCAAATCCTCATTGTTCAAAGGATAATACCATTTGGTACACAATGTTTATTCTGTCTAGATATTTAAGGAAAGTTGGCAGGAAGCTCGGGGAATCTGTAAGCAGATCTCCCATGCTGTACCGCTGCATGTAGTTTTGTCAGGTATGTTTCTTTGACTTGTCTTTTATTTTTAGTAATGCTTGTTTATTCTGATCATGTGAAATTGGCTTTGATTTGAATTTCTGCAACAACGTTTTATATCCTACCTGACAAATAAATTGTTATTATTTGATTTATTCTGAATTCCTCTGAAATTATTACTGGAGCTTTAATATAGGAGGAAGCCATTTAAAGACTCTCAGTTTGAATTTAAACCACTCAGGACAACCAGGTAGGACAACCACCTAGGACAACCAGGTAGGACAACCACCTAGGACAGCCGGGTAGGATTTGAATTTCAATAGACCAGGGTAGACCATACTGGAGCTTTAATATAGGAGAAACCACTCAGGACAACCGGGTAGGAGAAAGCCATTTAAAGACTCTAAGTCACTGCTCACCGCCCGTATTAGCAAGTTGTATGTACGTGACTAAGCGGCAATATCGTCTGGTTATGAGAAAAGCCAAACCAGACGATATTAGTTAACCCTACAACCGCTGACTAAGAACGGAACTGGCTATCCATTTTCAGAAGGTTTACGTAATTTAATAACGGCCGGCGTAAGTCTCCAAAGATCAAAAGGACAATGAATAGAAGAGGATTTAGAGTAATCAATAACCTAAAAATGTTAAATTAAAAGAATGATCAGAAATTAATTAGAGCTTAAATATAAATTAGAGGTCAACTTAAAATTGGAGTCAGATTAATATAAAATTGGAGTCAGATAAAATGAACAGATAATCAAATGTGTGAATTAACAATAATTGCTTTACTTCAGCGCTCAGAAAAGACAGAACAACGCAGAGACCTTCAAGGGCAATTTATTGAAGTTCCACTCCGGAACGGATAGAAAATTATCCTCTTCTTTTTTACAGCCTCATTCATCAAAAAATGCAAAGCACGAGAACTCGTGGAGTTGGAAGGGAATATTAAAAGTGCAGAGGCAGAGCTGAAGCGCCGAATGTAGTCTGATGGCCTCAGAGAACTGACCCGATTGAAATACAGATATAATAGTATTTTGTGGAGTTTTGATTATTCAGGGCAAGACAGTCATACTTTGAGTCAGGGGACAAAGCAGGGAAGCTTTTGGCTAGATATATAAAGCAGAGTCTTTTTCTGCTATTCCCTCAGTGAAATGTTTACATCAGACATTGATATTAATAATGCTTTTAAAGAATTCTATCTTGATCTCTATAGTTCCACGTCTTTGTCTACTGATGAGGATATTAGAAACTTTGTGGAACCATTAGAACTTCATAAACTAACGACTGAGCAAAAAAATTCTCTTGATTCTGAGATAACCTTGGAGGAGCTTGACGAGGTAATTAAGGGGCCAGATGGCTTTGCTGCTGAGTTTTTTAGATCTTATGCTACAGAATTGGCTCCACTTTTCTAGAAGTTTATACAGAATCATTAAAGAATGGAAAGCTTCTGCCAACCACGACACAAGCCCGGATCAGTCTGATTCTTAAAAAGGACAAAGATTCAAGCGAGTGTAAGAGTTACCGTCCAATTATCCTGATCCAGCTAGACATTAAAATATTGTCAAAAATCTTGGCTAACCGATTAAGTAAAGTTATGACATCTCCTATACATATAGATCAGGTGGGGTTTATTCGGGGCAGCAGCTCTTCTGATAACATTAGGCGTTTCATCAATATCGTGTGGTCAGTGGCGAATGATCAGATTCCGGTGGCTGCCATCTCACTTGACGCCGAAAAGGCATTTGATATGGTAGAATGGGATTATCTTTTAAAAATTTTGGAAATGTACATGTTTGGGAGTACGTTTATTGGATGTATTAAGTTACTTTATAGACACCCGGTAGCTGCGGTGCAAACAAATGGATTAATTCCAGATTATTTTACTCTAGATAGGGGCAGCTGGTAGGGTTGCCCTCTTTCCCCATTATTGTTCTTTCTGTCTTTTTTTTGTTATTAAAATTTGTATTGATTCCATTCACAACAGACACAACATAAAATACAGAATCAGATATATAAATTAAACCCTTTCCCCCGAACATTCCCCCCACCCGACACAAACACGCATTACAGTGGTCTCTTACAATTATACAAAAAATTAGAAACAAAAAAAATACTTTCAAAAAGCAAGAGTGCACATACACATCAAACTAAAAATTAAAAATCACAAATCAAAAATCCCTCTCTAGTTGTGTCCCCGTCTTCTGATTGGCATCGCCAGCAGGTGGGTGTGTTTTTAAGACCAAGTCTGTACAATCTAGAGGAGGTCCAATATAATCGATTAAAAATCTTAAATTGCATCAGATGCACCCTCGAATCTCTAGATGTAGACTTGACATTTTTTTAAATCTTAGCCCACACTCCCTCCTCCAATACCAAATTTAAATCTCTCTCCCATAATCTCTTGAGAGAAGTTGAAGCTCCATCCCCCAGAATCTGAATTAATAGGGAGTTAATACCTCATGACCTTTTCCAAAAGCAGTTATCACCACTTCTAGAGTATCTGCCCTTTTACGGGGGTGTATGCTACTCCCAAAAATAGTACAGAGCAGGTGGCACAGCTGTAAGTACCTGAAGAACTGAGATCTAGGAATCCTGAAATGTTGGACCAAATTTTCAAACGATCTCAACCCACCACTCTCACATAGGTCACCGAGTGTATTAACACCCCTCTCAATCCACTCCGACCAACAGAAAGGGGACTCACCAATATGCAACTTTGGGTTTAGCCATATGCTTGAGGCAACATTTAAATAAATGTCTGAATTGAACACTCTGGACACTTTTGTCCATAGCGCGTGCAGATGCGAGATAATGGGGTGTGACTTCTCCAATTAGTTTAATAGAAAGGCTTTGTAATAGTAAAATAGGGGCAATAACTTTCTGTTCAATTCCAAAACAGGGAGGGGCTCTCTCAGGTGGAAGTGACCAATGAGCTAAATGTCTGAGACCGAATGCATAATTATAAAACAAAATCTTGGGTAGGCCTAGCCCACCTTCATCAATCGGCCTATGTAACTTGTTGCAATGTAACCTGGGATGCTTTCCATTCCAAATGAAGGACTTCACTATGCTATCAAATTGCTTAAAATAAGAAAGGGGGACATCTACAGGGAAAGACTGTAGTAGGTAGTTGAATTTTGGAATACAATTCATTTTAATAACATTAACCTTCCCAATCATAGATAAATGTAATAAAGCCCACCTGTCCACATCATTTGAAAACCTTTTTATTAAGGGCTAAATTTGCTGGGAATAAAATTCCCAAATCCTTAATTCCCTGTTTTGGCCACTGGAAGGCGCCTGGCTGAAAAGCCGTTATTGGGCAGTACGGTGTCAAAACCAAAGCTTTGGATTTAGACCAATTGACTTTGCATCCTGAGAACTTGGAAAAAGAATTAATAATTCTGTGGAGGCAAGGCATAGATCTAGTAGGGTCAGAGACGAATAATAAAATATCATCAAAGCTTATGCGTCATACCTCCCGCAATCACCCCTGGAAAATCATCTCCCTTCTTATCACGGCTGCTAATGGTTCCAGGGCAAGACAGAACAATAATGGGGAAAGAGGGCAACCCTGCCGGGTGCCCCTATCCAGAGTAAAATAATCTGAAATTAGTCCATTTGTTTGTACCGCTGCTACAGGGTGTCTATAAAGTAGCTTAATCCAACCAATAAAAGTACTCCCGAACCCATACATTTCCAAAATCTTAAAAAGATAACCCCATTCTACCATATCAAATGCCTTTTTGGCGTCAAGTGAGATTGCAGCAACCGGAGATTGTTCATTCGCTACTGACCACATGATATTGATGAGACGCCTAATGTTATCAGAAGAGCTACGACCTCGAATAAACTCCACCTGATCTATATGTATAAGAGATGTCATAACTTTACTTCATCGATTAGCCAGAATTTGGATCAGGGAAATTGGATGGTAACTTTTACACACACTTGGATCTTTGTCCTTGTTAAGAATCAGACTGATCCGGGCTTGTGTCATGGTTAGCAGGAGCTTTCCATTCTTTAACGATTCAGTATAAACGTCTAGCAAATGTGGAGCCAGTTCTGTAGCTTAAGGTTTGAAAAACTCAGCGGCAAAGCCATCAGGCCCCGGAGCCTTGCCTGTAGGTAAGGCTTTAATAACATTGCCAAGCT
The DNA here is from genome assembly GCF_019703515.2 of Myxocyprinus asiaticus. Classification (NCBI taxonomy): domain Eukaryota; kingdom Metazoa; phylum Chordata; class Actinopteri; order Cypriniformes; family Catostomidae; genus Myxocyprinus; species Myxocyprinus asiaticus. The sequence continues at coordinate 839,648 of NC_059376.1, forward strand.
CCTCCAAGTTTATCTCAGAATCAAGCGAATTTTTTTTGCTCAGTCGTAAGTTTAGGGAGATCTAATGGTTCCACAAAGTTTCTAATATCTTCATCACTAGACGAAGACGTGGAACAATAGAGATCAGAGTAGAATTCTTTAAAAGCATTATTAATATCAATGGTCAAGGTAAATATTTCACCACCAGCAGATTTCACTGAGGAAATGGTAGAAAAAGACTCTCTCTGCTTTATATATCTAGCCAAAAGTTTTCCTGCTTTGTCCCCCGACTCAAAGTATGACTGTCCTGTCCTGAATAGCCAAAACTCCACTTTCCGCGACAAAATAGTATTATATCTGTATTTCAATTGGGTCAATTCTCTAGGCCATCAGATGACAAACGGCGCTTCAGCTCTGCCTCTGCATTTTTTAATATTTCCTTCCAACTCCACAAGTTCTCGTGCTTTGGATTTTTTGGTGAATGAGGCATACTGTATGATCCGACCCCTAAGAACTGCCTTAAGTGCCTCCCAAGCTACGCCCACAGAGGATACTGAGGACCAGTTGGTCTCCATATAAACATTGATTTCAGTCTTTAACATTTGTTGGAAATCAGGATTTTGCAAAAGGGACATATTAAGGCGCCAACTATATGATTTCTTTTTCTCTGTATATGGCAACATCTCTAAACTCACCAGGGCGTGATCTGAGACTAAGATATTTCCAACTGAGCAATCAACAACAGATGAAATGAGGGATTTGGATATTTAAAAAAAATCTATTCTAGAATAAATCTTATGGACTGATGAAAAAAATGTATAGTCCCTATCAGATGGGTTCCAAAGTCTCCAAATATCCGTAAGACCAAGATTTTTACACATCCTGTGAAGCGTCAATGTTGCTCTAGGGGGCTGATACACTTTTGCTTCACTGTGATCAAGGATTGAGTCTATCAAATGATTAAAGTCTCCACCCAATATTATATCATGAGGGGTGCCAGCGGTTTGCTCTAGATCTATAAAAAAGTCCTGATCATCAGTGTTAGGTGCATAAATATTAGCCAAAATCAACCTTTGCCCTTGAATTTCAGCTAAAACAATAATGACTCTCCCTAATTTATCTTTAGTCTGTTTGAGACATTTGAATTGTTGATGTTTATGAATCAATATAATGACTCCCTTGCTCTTACTTGAGCCAGCACTAAAAAACATGTCTACCCCATATCTTCCCAAATTTTTCAGCTTCCTGCGGGGAGAGATGTGTTTCTTGAAGAAACACTATATCATATTTCTTATGTTTAAGAAAAGTAATAACCTTCCTTCTTTTTATGGGGTGCCCCAACCCATTTACATTCCATGTGGAGAGAGATAGTACACTCATATTAACATTTGACATTTTGATATAGTAGAAAAAATTAATTGTGTGTCAAAAATAAAATTATACAGACCACATTCCCCATTAGTAAAACAATCAAACCCCAAACAAAACAAACAGAAAAAAGAAAAACGTGCGTATTAACCCCGCGCACGAATGTGCCAACTGGCGACAATCCCTCTAAACTCAAAAGGTCCATGAACACCCACGAACCCCCATGACAACTTTGCCATCGGATTGCTCAATTTTGTGGGCAGGTGGTCTTCATTACATTTATCGATGATTGGGAAGGTTAATGTTATTAAAATGAATTGTATTCCAAAATTCAACTACCTGCTACAGTCTCTCCCTATAGATGTCCCCCCTCTTATTTCAAGCAATTTGATAGCATAGCGAAGTCCTTCATTTGGAATGGGAAACGTCCCAGATTACATTTCAATAAGCTACATAGGACGATTGACAAAGGTGGTCTAGGCCTACCCAAGATTTTGTTTTATTATTATGTGTTTGGTCTCAGACATTTGGCTCATTGGTTGATTCCACCTGAGAGAGCCCCTCCCTGGTCTTTTATTGAACAGGAAGTTCTTGCCCCTATTTCACTATTGCCTTTCTATCAAACTAACCGGAGTAGCTAAATTACACCCCGTTATCTCGCATTTGCACTCGGAATGGCTGAAGCATATGGCTGAACCCAAATGATGTATTAATAAGTCCCCTTTCTGCTGGTCAGAGTGGATTGAGAAAGGGGTTACTACTCTCGGTGACCTATATGATAGCGGAGTGTTGAGATCCTTTGAAAATTTGGTTCAACATTTTGGGATTCCCAGATCTCAGTTCTTTAGGTATTTACAGCTGCGCCACAAGCTCTGTACTATTTTTGGGAGTAGCATACACCCCCCTAAAGTGGCAGATACTCTGGAAGTGGTGATTACTGCTTTTGGAAAAGGTCATCAGTGTATTACTCCCTGCTAATTCAGAGTCTGGGGGATGGAGCTTCAACTTCTCTAAAGAGATTATGGTAGAAATATTTAAACTTGGTATTGTAGGAGGGAGATTGGGCTAGGATTCTAAAAAACATCAAGTCTGCATCTAGAGATGCAAGAGTGCGCCTTATGCAATTCAAGATTTTACATCGATTCTATTGGACCCCCTCTAGATTGTATAGGCTTGGTCTTAAAGACACACGCACCTGCTGGTGATGCCAATCAGAGGATGGAGACATAACCCCTGTCTTTTGGGCGTGTGTTAAGATCCAGGAGTTTTGGTTGAAGGTTCAGAGTTTTGGGTGTGATGTATTGGGCATTCGGGTTTCATTTTGCCCCAGACTCTGTATTTTGGGCGATGGGGCAGTCATTGATGTTCAGAATAGACATAAAGAGTTGTGTCCTAATCAGTGTCATGATCGCCAGACAGATAATTTTAAAGGTATGGAGGTCAGCTGGAGTGCACTCATTTCAGGAGTGGTGCTCAGAGATGGGGAGGGTGGTGGCCTTTAAAGAAGGGTTATTTAGAAGACTGGGGAAATTGAACTTGTTTGTAGAGAAAAGGGGCGGATATCTGGCATTACTGGATGTGTGATTATTATTATTTATTTTTTTATTTTTTTGTGTGTGTGTCTATAACCATGTATGACCACTGGGATGTTGTTGGGGGCCAGGGTGGAGTTGGGGATTGGGAGGGTAAATAGTGGGGGTTAATTGTTGATTCTGTGTATATATGTTTTGTTTTTCTGTGTTCAATATGTGAATCAATAAAAAATTGTTAATCAGAAAAAAAAGAAACTTGGTTAAAATTAAAATAGCAGACTCATACAGTCAGCCAGGTTAGCTATAAAGCCAATGATCAGGACACTCTACAAATGGGCAGTTTTCCACTGTTGACATTTAACAAGACACTACACGTTTATAAATGAGAGAAAATTATACAAACCTTAAGTCACAGTATTCCTCTGATGACGTCCGTTTCTCAAGTTTGTGGTCTTGGAGCTTATCTGTATGTGCTTGATTCCATGCTCTGCAACTCTGGTCCCACCCTGATAGTAAAACGAAGCATGATTGGTTAAAGATAGAACATGCTACGATTGGTCAGAGTAATGTGGCCATTATCTGATTGGCTTGAGTAGACGATGGGTGGAGTACACCTATTTGTAGATTTGTGTGCATGTCTTGACGCTAGATTTGTTTCAAAATCGACAAATGCGTGTAGCGATCTGCAAATAAATGTGCGCAATTCACAAATGAGTTGTGTTTGTGAGTTAAAAAATATATTTGTAAATAATTTTTTATTTGCAAATCTCATTTTATTTATTTGTGAATTCACTTTATTTTTGTGAAACTCCTAACATCTATTTATAAATCTCATTCTTTTTATTTGTGAATTCATTCAATTTATTTGTGAACCAACTTACTATTTGTAAATCTCTTTCCATTTGTATATTAATATATATATGGCTGGTTGCAAGATGTGTATACATATACAGTGTGTATATATATATACTGTATTTGTATACACATACATACCATTTATATCAAAATTTTGGACAGTTTAGCAATCATTAAAAATATTTGACTACAGAATGCTGCCATTGACCAATCACAATCAAATATTCCAGACAAATCTGTGTAATAAACTTTTATTGTCAAACGTAAACTTGTGAAATGTTTGGGCACACTCGACTATTTATTTTACACAAGATTTAAAAGTCTTTTTATCTAAAGCGTGTAAGCATTTTATGCTTAAAATGAATTCAGTAGACAAATAAATATTGTGCCTCTCTCTCTCTCTCTATATATATATACTGTGTACATGGGCTGGATAGTAAAGGGAAAGCAGAGAACACGAGTCCATCATACATGAGAACACCTTTAATACTGTTTAAAAAGCATCTCAGGATGAAGCACCTCATAAAGTTGCTTGAGAGAATGAACTGATTGTGCAGAGCTAAATTCTACACAAACATGCTCAAACAGAAGACAGTTTTGACTTGTCTCACATTGTTTTAGTCACTTAATAATTACCATACTGTACTTTGAGGGAAAACATACAGGCAGCCAGACATTATCCTCAAATAAAGCCTGGCAAGGTGATCAGCGTCTTAATTGTTTTTGATTAATGAATAAATTGAGTATTAATTGGATCACCATGAAGGGGTGTATTTTGCAGTAATGACAAGCAGACAGTATTTATTCTACTTATTTCATAGCTACTATAATAAATAAATGGAACAGTGATTTGAGTTGAAATTACATTATTATGTGAAAAGAAAATGTGTGCACGTGGAGTGACACAAATACAGAGGCATGAAACTAGCTTTGTTACACAACATGGCCAAAAGTAAGTGGATACCCCAATATCACACCCAATGTTTGACATAGGATTGCAAACTTTTAACCAAGTGAATACGGGACCCTTGAGCTTTTTTAACCAATTAATATGGGATGGGTGTCCACCTTGAGTGTTTAGCCATCCGACAGGTAATCAAATTAAAAATGTTGGAAAATGTAAAACTGTTCAATTTCAATTTGTTGATTATGAGTATACAAACAATACATTTTAATTGTATTGCATAATGTTCAGATATATTCAAATATATATGTAGTTTGAGAGTGTAGGATGACTGACTTGACGGCATCATGGGAGTGGTTTGGAGCTGCAGAGCTCTTTTGGCCAAATATTTTGATTGGTGTATGGTTTTCCTTCAGTAACATGTATGACTGAATGAACGTTACATTTATATAGCACTTTTCTGACACTACACTCAAAGCGCTTTACACAGTGAACAGGGGACTCTCCTCAACCACCACCAGTGTGCAGCATCCACCTGGATGATGCAATGGCAGCCATAGTGCACCAGTACAATCACCACACACCAGTTATTGGTGGAGAGGAGAGAGTGGAGTGATAGAGCCGATTAATGGATGGGGATTATTAGGAAGCCATGATTGACAAGGGCCAATGGGGGGGGATTTTGGCCAGGACACCAGGGTTACACCACTACTCTTTTCAAGAAGTGTCCTGGGATTTTTAATGACCACAGAGAGTCAGGACCTCAGTTTTATATGTCTCTTCTGAAGGACGGTGGCTTTTTACAACATAGTGTCCCCATCACTATACTGGGGCATTAGGACCTACACAGGCCACTGCTGGACTCCCTAATACCTCTTCCAGCAGCAACCTTAGTTTTCCCAGGAGGTCTCCCATCCAGGTACTGACCAGGCTCAACTCTGCTTAGCTTCAGTAGGCAACCAGTCTTAAAGGTTTATACAGTAAAAGGTTTATAAGTGATTCAAAAATCAATGGGATTTTAGTTCCAGAACCAGACTGTTATGCACTATAAAATCATTTGCAACTGTCAAGCATATTGGTACAGGCTTATTCCAGTTTGTGGTTTAAATTATTCAGTATTTTTGTCAAGAACCCAAAACAAACAGTCATGCGAGCAGATGAGATACTTCCGAAATTCCCTATTACAGCTGAAAACAAGCGACTACAAACCTTATTTAGAATAAGTGGGGGTATGAAATTGCCTTTTAAAAAAACTTCCATTCACCTTTTTGCTGAATGTGGAAGTGTTGTTGTTGTCTGTTTTTGTTTTCCAGTCACCAAATCATTATGGTACTGCCCAGTGGTTGGTCAGGAAAACTGTGGATAGCACAAAGAATTCGTTTTTCCTTCATCTTAACTGTCGTTTTTGCACCACCAAAAGGAATTGCAAAAGTTTTCATACACGCTTAACGTCCTCCATTAGTATTCCATTACTACAGGTAGTCCCACCTCACATTCACACCATATTAAAGGAAAAGTTCAACCAAAATGTAAAATTTTTTCATCATTTACTCACCCTCATGTCGTTCCAAACCTGTATACGACTTATTTGAAACACAAAAGATGTTTTCATGAATATTGTGTCCTGTCTTTTCAGTTCAATAGCAGTGGATGGTGCCTCACAATTACATTTAAAAAAAGGACTCAAAAGTATCATAAAAGTAGCCATTGCAACTCCTGCGTCATTCCTGCATTCATCTTCTACAGGCATACACATTCATAAGCACTGAGAGAAGCTTGGTTACATTTACTTGTTTAGCGCTAAAACACATGGACTACTTTAGCTTCAAAGTGAGGCACCAGTGTTTCCCACAGGATTTTGTGAGACTGTGGTGGGTGGACCTCGGATCCTCTAGGTGGGTCTGGGGAGCAGAACATTTTGTACATTTTAAAGTTAAATACATCAATCAGGTGCAATTTGAGAACTAAATTAAAATGCTAGATCTATGAAGAAGTTTTGCTCTAGTAGTAATTTAACCATAAACACATTGGTTGTATAGATATGAACGGTGATGACACGGCAAAAAAGTCACGAAGCATAAACAAGACGGAGTTTAACACAGTTCACAAATGGTCAAAACACAAAATCGACTAGAGCATAGATTTGAGCCAGGGCTCAACATTAAGCATTGTCATGTGCTTGTCCTCCAGCCAAATACATTAGTCATTCACTTGTCCAGACAGAAAAAAGGACATTGAAGTTACATGCTCAAGTAACGTCAAAGTTTATGTTGTACATTTTTCTAAAATTACGACCGATGCCCAACCTCATAGTGTACCTATGCAGTCAACTCAATTCTCTGCCACATAAATGTAAACTGCACTGCATAGGGGAGGAGACTATTGTCATATGATAATTATTTAATGTTACGTATGGTAGTCATATAAAGAAAAGCCTCCATCGCCATCATTTACAGCAGGGGTGCTCACACTTCTATAGAATGAGATCTATATTTACATCATGTTATTGCAGACTAGTAAACAGACAGTAATAAAATAACAATAAAAAACAGCAATGAATAGAAACTGATTACAAATAATAGATCAAATTAAGAACATTGTGCTTTTTTTTAACAGCTTTAAAAGTTTTTAACAGCAGTAGGCTATCAAGAATTCAAGAACGACTGACTGGGAGTGAGAGGTGCATTGCCGAAGCAACTGCGCAAAACCCAGTGTTAGAGATCTTTTGTGTTATTATGAAAAGGGTAAAAATATTTTTAGTTCATTATGAAACTGTGGCCACCACTGTCTAGGTAATTAATGGGAAAATCTGGAGGCACTTTCCATTGCCATTGTATTGAAAAGACGGTCCACGATATTAAAACCTCTCCTTTTGCATAAAGCAAGTCATGCATGTTTGGGACGAAATTTCATGAAATGAGTATATAATAACAGAACTTTCATGATTTTCAAGCTGGGATAGGAAAAAGCATTTTTTTTCCCTCCCCTTTTCTCCCTAATTTGTAATGCCCAATTCGCTCCAAGTCCTCGTGGTGGTGTAGTGACTCGTCTCAATCCGGGTGGCGGAGGACGAATCTCAGTTGCCTCCACATCTGAGACAGTCAATCCGTGCATCTTATCACGTGGCTTGAGCGTGTTACCGTGGAGACGTAGCGCATGTGGAGGCTCACGCTATTCTCCGCGGCATCCACGCAATACGTGCCCCACCAAGAGCGAGAACCACATTATTGTGACCACCGGGAGGTTAACCCAACGTGACTCTACCCACCCTAGCAACCGGGCCAATTTGGTTGCTTAGGAAGCCTGACTGGAGTCACTCAGCACGCCCTGGATTCGAACTTGCGACTCCAGGTGTAGTAGTCATCTTCTTTGCTTGCTGAGCTACCCAGGCCCCAGGAAAAAGCATTTTAACATAAACAATTCAGCTTTAACTTGAGAAAACAGATCAGTGCACCATAAGTGACAAAGGTTTTTCAAATGGTTTTATTTCATACTCTTATGATGTCACAAATGTGTTAATGGTTTTTGACATTACATTATAACACAACAATTACAGACACAGAACAAGTCAGAATAAAAGAAGTCTGAAAAATTGTCTCTTTCCTGCCACTGGTTTTAAAACTAGACTAAAGGAGGAAGATAAATCAAACCAACAACCAAACAAGAGAGCGCTGTCATATTTCAGATGAACATAAGGAATTTGAACTTCACAGAGGTCCTCAGTGTCAGTTAAAACAGCTCTGCAGAGTCTCTCAGTCCCTGTCATGTTCAGTGGACTCACTGAGAGTCATTCTCAAACAGTCTGACCATCATGTCACAATGACAGAACGCTTTTGACTCCGGGACGGACGCTCGAGGTCAGAACTTCAAGCTGAATCCTGGACCAGCTTTGGAGACACCCTGGTTAGCAGTGGTCAGATGGAAACCAGTATCCTTAAGATCATCATCACCCTGAGAAGATCATTTGGAATATTTAAGATTAAATGACAAAGTGATAAAGAATTAGCTGAACTGGGCACTAAGAAATATTACTCTTGGTCAACAGAGTAAAATAGGATATTACATGAGAAAATAATATAGGGTGAGACTTTTTATTTTTTACTTTTGACATCCATAACATGCACTGATGAATTGTTCCCAATAAGAAAGTGAATGTGTATTAAAAAATTAATCGGGTCAACTTTAAAAGCTGTTCAAATTTTAGTACCAGTTGACTGAAGCCCAGGCCTCCCTCCGGCGGTCTCGGACTGGTTCCTCTCTTCACCCGCTGCTGCTCGCTCTTGGCTGGCCAAGTGGGAAACATGGAGGGCTCAATGGGGAGTGGCGTCTCACGGAAATACTCGTGTTTGAGAGCTTCATCAGCGCTGATCCGCTTGGCAGGACAGTATGTCAGAAATCTGAGATGAGTGAAGAGCAAATTCATTAGACAAATCAAAGTCACGGCAAAAACAGCTGAACTGATGCAGTGTGTTAGACAGTAAACATCTTGCACAGCTGTCTGAAATACTTGATTCCATTTATCAAAAATGTCCATATATTAATTTATTTATAAAGTAGTAGAGGTGAGGGAAAAAACACTGTTTTGAAAGTATTGTCATGGTGTCGATATTTTACGGAGACCCTTAGAGAACAGGGAGGGGATTTATTTTCTCAAATAGTTTAGAATTCCCTCAAAATAGTTTGGCGTCCCCTCGCAAATAGTTTAGCGTTCCCTCAAAACAGTCTGGCGTTCCATCAAAATACTTTAGGGTCCCTCAAAATAGTTTGGCATTCCTCAAAATAGTTTAGAGTTCTGAAGACTAAAATTGTCATGTTTATCAGTATTATTGATTATCATCAGTATTTGTAATAATTTTGTAGCATTATTGATCGTTTGTATTATATTATTAAACTTATGTCTTTATGTTATGTTGTGTAATATGCAGGCCTAAAGCCTAGTGTAAGTCAAGGTTGCATATGTAAAGCTCTGACATCCGGGAGGGACTCGGAATAGAACTGCTGCTCCTCTGCATTGTAAGGAGCCAATTGAGGAGGTTCGGGCATCTGATTAGGATGCCTCCTGGACGCCTTCCTGTGAAAGTGTTCTGGGACTGTCCAACTGGGAGGAGATCCCGGGGAAGACCAAGAACATGCTGGAGGGATTATATCTCTTGGCTGGCCTGGGAACGCTTTGGGATCCCCCAGGATGAGCTGGAGGATGTGGCCGGGGAAAAGGACATATAGGCTGCATTTGCTTAATCTGCTGCAACCGCGACCCAGTCCCGGATAAGCATTTGAAGATGGATGGATGAATTACTTTGACATTTTTGTACTTTTTTTTTTTTCTTAAACAGACTACATAATAACAGCCTAAAATAATGAATATACATATAAATATATGTACACAGACATGTACTTGACGAGTACTCAAGTATACAAAATGCCCATCGCTAGACTGTACATTACCCCTTGTGTCACTGCAGAAATTGAATATGGACATTGAATGAGGGTGAGAGCTGGGCGAGTGGCAGAGTTCATATTTCCCAGTGAAATCAGGGAAGCATCTGAAATCATGCAGCTCAAAACCGGTCAAAAAGAACATTTCTGTGAAGGAATTTGTTGTTTCAACATCCTAAGGTGTCTCTACATCTTTCTATTCCTCTGTATGTCTCATGTTCTCCTCTGCCTCTCTCTGTCTCACATGAGTGTGGAATTTGCAGGTAGACTGTGATGCATTTCAGGTCTATATCATCACTGAACAAATAAGCTGTTCTTTCAGGTAGGTCCTATCTGAACTATCTGTGAGCCGATGAGGGCATCTCTTACTGAATACTCACTTAAACAGGTAGTTCACCTAATTGTGTGCACATTTAAATTAGGGATGTGCAAAACTATTTATACACTGTTGGTGTGTGTCTGAGCGACTAGGAAGCCATGTATAATTGGGCATTGTTTCATGGGGATATATGGCGCTTTTACAGGGTAACTAATGGATATTCAACAAATAAAAAGGCTACATTTTTCACAGAACTATCAAAGAAAGAAATTAAAAAAAGACACCAATTAAGACTTTGTCACCAAAACACTCCGACTCTTAGTGCGATCCTCACTCTGAATTCAAAAGCGCATCACTGTAAAGCCCAAAGTATACTTTGATTTTGACGTGAACGCTCAGCGTCTGCGTACAATAGAACGTGAGCCTGTCAAAGTATTCTCCATACTGACTGTGCGCGCATACACAGGCAGTTGGCGTATGCACGGTACAACTGCACAAGACGGCGGACTATTTCTCTTCAGGAGTTTAGACCCATAAAGAAGTCTTTATATTCCTTCAGACTGGAGTTATACAATTACAGGTAACTCCAGACCTCCTCACACACGAGCTCTTGACGTGCATATCACCTGTTGATGTTTTTACCTTCGTCTACTGATGTTTAGCGGCGATTACATCATCTATCGTTTCTTCGTAACAGCAACGGTTCAAATAGGAGCACTGCCACCTTGTGGATCCACTAATTTGTGCAAATTATTCCAGGTGCATGCACAGTCTGTGCGTTCAAAGACGTGTGGTTAGAAATATCGGGCTGCACACATTCAGTGCTCCAAGACTCTAACGTTGACGCTCAGTGTTTGTGTCTGACCAGAGTATACTTTGGGCTTAAAGAGCACCTATTATGTTTTTTTTTTTTCAAATATGACCTTTCATGTAGTGTGTTATATAGCTGTTTGTGACTGTAAAAAAGTCTGCAAAGTTTCAAAAATCAAAGTGCACGACAAATGAAGTTATTGACTCCCAAAAGAAAGAACCGATTCTGAACACCTGAAACGAGTCGTTAGTAATTCCAGACTTACTTCCTGTACTAACCTACGTAATTTGGTAACAAAAAACCCGCCTCTGGTCTTCATTGGCTGCTCGCGAACAGCTTTGTCTTGCCCTGAAACACTACACTAAGCGGTAGACCAATCACGAGCAGAGTAGGCTCTCTGAAAGGAGGAGTTTAGAATGAATCCTTTAGAACGGATCATTGAACGAGTCCTTTTTGACACTGGGAAAAAAAGGTAATGCTGCAATTTAAATTATGAGCAAATTAAAGTGTTTTTTGACCTTGGATGCATGTAAATCTATTGTATGAGACCTTTAAAACAAAATTAGGCATGTTTAAAAACCATAATAGGTGCTCTTTAAAACAAAATTAGGCATGTTTAGAAACCATAATAGGTGCTCTTTAAGACTAGCAGAGTTGCAGGGGCATGATATCTGGTTCAGAGTCTTTTTTCTGCTAATCCGGATATTACGACTTATCTTTCCTGCTTATTGGATCACTGTGTGATCTCTACAAGTAAGCTAATAAAATAATTTCAACTCAATGTTTCATGTCCATTTAATTATTTGGCAAGTAGTCATGCAATAAGCTGGATGATGAGGAGTCAGACGGGCATTAATTACTAAAACACCAACAGATCTCAGACACAAACCGGAGGTGGATTTCAGCTGATCAACAATTTATTTCTTGTCACATAATTACATATTTTCAATGCAAATCAATATTTTATGTCCATGTTTTTATTTGTTTGGTTAGTAGCCGTGTAATAAGCAGGATAATGTACAGCCAGCCAGTTGTTATAGCAAAATAAACCCCTTCAGTGTGATACAAGAATTCTCCACTTTGCATCGGGGTCCTGCTCATCCTGTCGAGGCTTATTGTGCAATAAATTATCGTGCAACAACCGGATGACTGTATATTATCCCTTACATAATGCACAGTCAGATGGTCATTATTGCAAAATAATGCCAGGCCCTTTACATTATCCTTCCTATCACATGACTACTTAACAAATAATCAAATAAGGGTACAAGAAATTTTGATAAAATATGGTGTGTTTACATGTTGTGTGTGAGCTCTTACTTGTTCATGAGGTCAAAGCCCTGGTCAGAAAGAAGTGCTCCGAAGCGCTTGCGCAGGTTGTTATAGGGGTACTCAGTAAAAGTCATCTTCTTAACTGCAGGCAGCTCATTGTAACCTGGCCAGATCTTCTCACTGGGAGAGCCCAAGTCCTACAATCATTGCATATTACAGATTCAACAACCTCAAAACCATTAAACAGACACACATTCAGAAAGGCTTCCTTTTTGTTCATTGTAATAATATTTATATGAAAATAAAATTCATTTGAAATTCATACCTTGAATATTTTGTTAATTTGGTCGATCTCAGATTTGCCAGGGAATAAAGGTTTCTGGGTGAGGAGTTCTCCAAAAATACAACCCACCGACCACATGTCCACAGCTGTAGAGTATTCCTGCCAAAGAAATGAAATTATATGCATGTGATTTCAACAAGATGACATGGTTGCAAAATATTTGATTTTAACTAGATGCTAGGACGTAACAATGGCAATAAATCACAAAAGTGTTTGCCAACTTCTACAGCAGCCGAAAACATTTTTTGCACTCATTTTCTCCATATGTATTTCAATCATCAATAAAGAGTTGCACTAAAGCCATGAATCAAACCAACCAGCTCGGAGATGAATCACAACATAAACTTTGATTTAAGGCAAAAAAAAGTGGTTGAAAATCAGAAAAAGTAAAAGACGGTGTACTTATTCTTCTATTAGTGAATGAACTACTCCTCCCATGAGGCACTGTGAATGATGTAATCGAATCAGAAACAACAGTACAATGAAAACACTAGTTATGTAGGGGAAGTCCACCCAAATCTAAATTTTACATGTTTTCTTATGTAAATGTTAACAGCCTTCCATTAAATTGAGCATTAAATCAAATACTAATCTCTCATCCAAACACTCATGTTATGTTTTTTCTAGTGCTGTCAGCGTTAACATTAACCGCATGCGATTAATTAAAGTTTAATGCGTAATTGTTTTTAAAATCGCGATTAACATATTTACCGATAATACAGCATTAACCAACAGTTCTTGGGAGGGCAGAACCTTTGTAATGTGTCTGCCCGGAGCCATTACACTGACGGAAACACCACAAACACACACAACAGCGCTTCCTTGAAATAATGGAGATGGAGAAAGGAACTCAACGCTATTTGATGTAACAAAAAGTGTAGATGGGACCTATGTAAGGTGCGTTTTATTTGCCACAGAAACACATCAAGCCTTAATCCCAAAATGCAGAATGAGACGTTTTTGTCAGCAAGTGTGGAGTTCAAAGCAGCATTTAACGCTGGCATTGAAGCTCTGATGCGAATCATGAACGCAAAACCATCTGGCCCCAGTGCCTTACACCAGTTGGCAAGACTTTAACTCAAGAAGCTCCTCCAAAGTAATATCTGAGTCAAGAAAGTCTTTTTGATCATTCGTCAATTTAGGAAATTCTAATAGCTCTACGAAGTTGCTAATATCCTTATCGGTAGACGAAGACGTGGAACTCTAAAGATCGAAAAATAATTCTTTAAAGAATATTATTATTACTATCTGTGGCAGAGTTAAATATATTGTCTCTAGAAGACTTCACTGAAGGAATGGTGGAAAAAAATTTTTTTATTTATCTGGCAAGCCATTTCCCTGCTTTGTCCCTCGGCTAAAAGTATATCTGTCTTTCCCTGAATATCAAAAACACTATCCTTCTGTGACAAAATAGTGTTGTACCTATATTTTATATATAGTCAACTCTCTAAGAGCATTTGATGACATTTGGCGCTTCAGCTCTGTTTCAGCACTTTTAATACTCTTTTCCAATTCTATGAATTCCTGTGCTTTGATCCTTTTAATGAATGAGGCATATTGTATGATCTGCACCCTAACAGAGGACATTGAGGACCAATTGGTTTCTACATAAGCATTAACTTCTATCTTTTGCATTTGTTGAAATGCTGGGTCCTGTAGAAGGGATGTATTAAAGCACCATCTATATTATTTCCTTTTCTCTATAAGTGACAACATCTCTAAACTCACCAAAGCATGATCTGAAACCAACATGTTCCCAATTGAGCAATCTTAGATTTAAAATAAATAAATATATACATTTTATATATATATATATATATATATATATATATATATATATATATATATATTTTCTAGAGTAAATCTTGTGAACTGATGAATCCCCCCAGGCGGATTCAGAAGTCTCCAAATGTCTTTAAGATTTTTACACATCCTCTGAAGTGTCAAAGTTGCTCTAAAGGGTCTACACACTTCTGCATCACTATGATCAAGGACCGGATCCATTAAAAGATTGAAGTCTCCACCCAAAACCATATCATGGAGGATCCCTTCTACTTGTAATTTCCCCTCAAGATCTATAAAATAGTTCTGATCATCAGCGATAGGTGCTTAAATATTAGCCAAAATAAGAGTTTGCCCTTGTATTTCAGCCAAAACAATAGAGCTGCATGATTCTGGATAAAATGAGAATCACATTTTTTTTTTGGTTAGAATAAAGATCACGATTCTGAAGAAAAAAAATGCTTATGTGATTTACAAAACCTGGGTATAAGAGTACTAAACAAAGCAACATGTAATGTACTAGAGGTTCTGACAAAATGTTCTCTGCTTCAATCAAAAATGCAATAAAGCTGTAAATCAAATATATACATTTAAAATGTCCTAAGTCCACAAGAGGGCGCAACAAATACATTACAAACTAAACAGCACCTTGTTATTATTGCAAAATAAATAAAAAATAATAATTCTTTAAAGAAAAAAAAATTGCATAAAAAAAAAATGAAATGATTTAGCCTGTTTCTCACATGTCAAGTAAAAAGCAAAACATGTAGGAAAAAGCTGCATTAACAGTTTTACACTGGTTATTTTACTTTTTTTTTTCCTGATTAACATTTTTTTATTGATTATATAGATAACAAAGAAAAGCAAAACATATATACAGAATCAATGTTTAACCCCACTATTACTCCTCCCCCTCCAAAATCCCCAACCTTACCCTGACCCTTAATAACATCCCAAATGATTATAGACACACACACAAAAAAAAAACATATATACACACACATGTATATATGTGTGTGTGTGTATGTATATATATATATATGTGTGTGTGTGTGTGTGTATATATATATATGTGTATACATATATATGTGTGTGTGTGTGTGTGTATATATATATGTGTATACATATATATGTGTGTGTGTGTGTGTGTATATATATATATATATATATATATATATATATATATTAAAAAAAAAAAGATTTAAAAATAAAATTCTCTCTCTACTGCCCCTCCCCAAGAGCCCTCCAAAAATGCCAAGTAGCTGCCCCATTTCCCATCAAATGAATCCCAACTTCCTAGCCTTCTACATGATGCTTCCTTGAAAGCCGTCACCCTCCCCATCTCCATGCACCATTCTTGAAATGAGGGCGATCCAGCAGACTTCCATCCCCTTAAAACAATTTGTCTGCTGTTCATGACACTGGTTAGAACCCAATTCTTTATGTGTTTATCTCCTATATTGATGACTGCCCCATCTCCTAAAATACAGAGTCTGGGGCAAAATGAAATTTGAGTGCCCAATACATCACACATAAAACTCTGAACCTTCAACCAAAATTCTTGCATTTTCACACACCACCAAAAAACATGGGTTGTGTGTCCATCTTCTGATTGGCATCGCCAGCAGGTGGGTGTGTCTTTAAGACCAAGCCTATACAATCTAGAGGGGGTCCAATAGAATTGATGTAAAACCCTGAATTGTATAAGCCGCAACCTTGCAACTCTAGATGCAGACTATTTTTTTTTAGAATCCTAGCCCACACTCCCTCCTCCAATACCAAGTTTAAATATTTCTCCCATAATCTCTTGACAGAAGTTAAAGGTCCATCCCCCAGACTCTGAATTAGAAGGGAGTAATACATTGATGCCTCATGACCTTCTCCAAAAGCAGTAATCACCTCTCCCAGAGTATCTGCCTCTTTAGGGGGGGTGTATGCTACTCCCAAAAATAGTACACAGCAGGTGGCGCAGCTGTAAATACCTAAAGAACTGAGATCTGGGAATTCCAAAATGTTGAACCAGATTTTCAAAGGATCTCAACACTCCGCTCTCATATAGATCACAGAGTGTAGTAACCCCCCGCCTCACAATTTGTACCTCTGCTACCGGGTGTCTATAAAGTAACATAATCCATCCAATAAAAGTATTTCCAATATCTTAAAAAGATAATCCCATTCTACCATATCAAACACCATTTCAGCGTCAAGTGAAATGGCCACGTCCGGAGTCTGATCATTCGCCACTGCCCACATGACATTGATGAAACACCTAATGTTATCAGAAGAGCTGCAGCTCCGAATAAACCCCACCTGATCTGCATGTCTATGAGATGTCATAACTAAATCGGTTACCCAGAATTTTGGACAATATTTTAACATCTAGCTGGATCATGGAAATTGGACCGTAACTCTTACACTCACTTGGATCTTTGTCCTTTTTAGGAATCAGATTGATCCGGGCTTGTGTAATGGTTGGCGGAAGCCTTCCATTCTTTAATGATTCCATATAAACAAATAGTGGAGCCAGTTCTGCAGCATAAGATCTAAAATGCAAAACCATATGGCCCCGGAGCCTTGCCTGTAGGCAAGGCCTTAATTACCTTGCCGAGCTCCTCCTCCTTATCTCAGAATCAAGATAATTTTTTTGCTCAGTAGTCAGCTTAGGGAGTTCTAATGGTTCCACAAAGTTTCTAATATCTTCATCAGTAGACGAAGACGTGAAACTATAAAAATCAAGATAGAATTCTTTAAAAGCATTATTAATATCAATGGCTGAGGTAAATATTTCACCACCAGCAGATTTCACTGAGGGAATGGTAGAAAAAGACTCTCTCTGCTTTATATATCTAGTCAAAAGCTTCCCTGCTTTGTCCCCCGACTCAAAGTATGACTGTTTTGCCCTGAATTGCCAAAACTCCACCTTCCGCGACAAAACAGTATTATATCTGTATTTCAAATCGAGTCAATTCTCTGAGGCCATCAGATGACATTCGGCACTTCAGCTCTGCCTCTGCACTTTTAATATTTCCTTCCAACTTTGGATTTTTTGATGAGTGAGGCATACTGTATGATCCGACCCCTAAAAACCGCTTTAAGTGCCTCCCAAGCCACGCCCACAGAGGATACTGAGGACCAGTTGATCTCTATTTAAACATTGATTTCAGTCTTTAACATTTGTTGGAATTCAGGATTTTGCAAAAGGGATACATTAAAGCGGCAACTATATGATTTCTTTTTCTCTGTATGTGGCAATACCTCTAAACTCACCAGGGCGTGATCTGAGACTAAGATGTTTCCAATTGAGAAGGTTAAACCCACTAGGCGGAACCAGCACAAAAAGAAACAAAAAAGGCGCTCAGTTTCCTTGGACAGTCGAGTAAACGTTCAGTGAGACGGTCCACTAGCCAGCAACATGAAAATCACCAAATGGCTTACTCACTCGATGGTCTTTATGAAGGACATAGCTTGCTGTGGGCATGTAAATATTTTGCAGCCCTCCCTAGTATCTATTCTCAGTTTGGCCGGAAACAGAGCAAAAGCAACCTTCCGTTGATGTAAGAGTTTCTTGCATTCCTTGAAATGATCACATTTCTCTCGTCGAATTTGCAAAGTCTGGGAACAAGAAAATGCTGTGGTTCTTCCAAGAAAGCCTTCCTTTACTCCTTGCCATGCGTAACACCAGATCTTTATCGGATGATCTCAGAAATTTGGCCAGAATTGGTCGGGGCCTGTCTCCCTCTGCGGATCTCCGAGCTGGAACTCTGTGAGCTCGGTGGATTTCCAGCTTATGGCCTGTTATGTCAAGCAGACTCAGGAAGAGCCTGTCTAGGAATTTTACCATATCTCGGTCTTCTTCATGCTCAGGAATTCCAACAATTCGGACATTGTTTCGTCCATTACGATTCTCGAAATCCTCTTTTCCCAGACGCGCACCAAATCTATCTTGGTCGCTAGCAGATTAGCAGCTAATTCCCTCTCCGATGACTCCAGATAATCGATCTGTTTCTCGACATCCGACATCATTGTAACCATCTCAGAGAATTTCGTCTCCATGGAAGTGATCGATCGACGTATTACATCAAGATCCTCCAAGTCCGCAACAACCTTTGTCAACATTGCCGACACATTCATCAATTTGCGCCGAATTTCTTTCAGTTCACCGTCCAAAATGAGTCCGGGGCTTTCGGCCCGTTTCTCAGGAGAATCAGCCCGAGCATGTAAGTGTTTTTTAATCTCTCCAGAGCCCGAGGACTTTGAATTCTTTGACATATTGTCTTCCTAAAACAATTAAGGATCAGGGTGTATCGAATCTCACCGGTTTGTGACACAAATATTATTAAAACTAGCAAAGTGCGCAGAGTTCACCGTTCACACGTCCGACCCTCACATGGTGCCCATGAGACCTCCACGTAGATTTCTTTTAATGTCTCCAGAGCCCGAGGATTTTAAATTCTTTGACATATTGTCTTCCTATTGTTCTTGAGGTGTCAGGCGCATGAGAATGTAAATGATTTGTATCCCCACAGACCGACGATTTCGAATTCTTCGACATCCTACACTCCCAGCGCAGTTTAACAATCAAAACTAAATCAGTTCTCACCGAGTAATGTTGACTGAAAGGTTAAATGTAGAAAATTGCTGCCACTAGGCTGCTTCCAATTGCATAGCGTCACGAGACTCCCATCTTTCTGGATTACAGACAGAGCATTAAATCTTTTTTTGAGCTCAAGAAGCTTCTTAAATATTTTTAATTTTATTTGGTTATGAACAATAACCAAAATGGCTGCTCAACAGCGTTGGCACATGGTCCCAAATAACTTAAGAACGAATACATTCTCAAGAATCTGATTGGCTCCAAATAAAAAGTAAAATGATGTAACAACATGTACATTTCCTCTGCAACAACTAATGTTTTTGTATTTTTTATGTTTCAGAATAAAGCAGTAGTGGGCTTAAATAGTACATGTGCTTACTAGGGTCACTTCCCTAATGTAATAGTGGTTCTGTGGATTCCGGATGACTGCCAGATGCAGTGCTGAGCAGCACTAGTGGATAATCACATTGCCAGACAGGAGAGTAGAGAAAACATACCAACAAAGTCATGTCATGACGCAGCCCGAGTCACAAGGACATCAGAATCAGGAGCTCGGCGACCAGCACATACAGAGCGACAAAGAACTCTGGCAGTCATCCAGAACGCACAGATCCACAGTTACACACATAACCAGCATTTTGTTTCATTCCTCCAGAGGTGGTGCTAAGCACTAGTGGATGACACATACCAACTAGAGGTGGGCGATATACCAGTACAGACGGTAACCAGAAGAAATTTGGCAACTGGTATCCATTTAGGATTATCATCTCCATCATGGTTACGTGGTTATAAATGTGCAACTCATTCTATTCACGTTACAATTTTTCATTACACATTCTGTCTGAGAAAGGGAGGAGGAAGGTGGGCAGGGTTCCACGTGAGAATGAGAGAACTGAAGAAACATGGACAGGGTTTTCAGGCACTGATGATTTTTTGCCGTCGGCCCAAGCAAAATTTTGGGCAGCCAAAGCAAATTCAATGACGTTCATCTCACATTCTAAATAGGCTTCTCATCTGACAGGAGAGTACAGAGCAGGATCACTCGCGCTACTCAACCCGGTTCACAAACCACAAAACTTATGTGATTCATTTGAATGTTATTGAGTTTTCCTATCTTAAAGTAGGGCTAGGAGATATAGCAAAAAAATTTAATCTTGATTTTTATCAAACCTATGGACGATTAACGATTCAATTTGTTCAACTTTTATATGTACTCCAACATGACTTAAATAGCATGTTCTTTATTAGAATGCAAGGCAACCTGGTTAGAGAAAGCCAAGTTCTTTTCATTATAAAAAAATGTACAAACGCACCACAGGGGGAAGTTGTCAACTGTGTAAATGTAAAACAAATTAAAATCTAATAAACCCAGATGCTCAGAAATAACAGAATAAAAAAATAAAAAAACTGCAAAATGCTTCTTAGCCAGTGTAGGTATTCATTTTATCGAAACCAAGTTTATCTAGAAAGTACTCATTGTATATCAAACAATGTGTGTATATGGATGACATTTATGCTGACTGTCTTCAAATGTCTGATCACCATCCACTTGCATATTAAGGACCTAATGAGCTGAGATATTTTTCTGTTTTTCTTCAAATGTGTTCTGCTGAAGAAAGAAAGTCATACACACCTGGGATTGAATGAGGGTGAGTTATGGATGAGAGAATTTTCATTTTTGGGTATAACTACCTTTGAAACCAATTTAGCCTTTAAGTCAGATTTCGGATTAACAATTGTACAATTAATCCAGCTACTCATATTCACCTTACAAGTTCCCATAAGTCTCTTTATCACACTGACTCCGTTTCCACCTGGTATTAAGATGAATTTTTGGTGATTGGATCACATGTGGTCAGCACTAAATACAGGTCTAAAACGTTCTGTCATCAGATCACAAAAATCCATCCTGTATGTGTCCCGGACATCAGTGAAGCGCCTCCCCTCACCAGGCCTGTGGTCAGCTCTTAAGGATCTGTTCTTAGAAGTGCTGACCCCTCTTCATCTTGTAGCTAATATTATTTCTGGATTGTGCATTTAAATTCACAGTTTTTACAGAGAGTGGTCTCCCAAAAACTCATGTCCATCTATATTACTTCCGTAATAAAACCGTTCATTTCCCAATCTAAACTAGGGCTGCAACTAACAATTATTTTGATAATCTACTAATCTAACGATTATTAGAATGATTATTCGACTCTTTGACGATTATTGCAGCGATTAATCATTAACTCATAACCGATTATTCAGCTTGTGCCCCGACTTAAAAGGTTGTATTAAACATGCTTACTAACAAGAGGACAAAATCATCTTTTAAAAATACCTCTAAATGACATTCACTGAATTAAAGGGAAAAAATACTTTTTATTAAGTTTAATTCAGTAAAGAAATTCACTGCAAAAAATCCTATTATCATCAAGTGTTTTTGTCTTGTTTTCCATTTAAAATTGTCTAAAAATCCTTAAAACAAGATACATTTACTTGAGAAGCAACATATAAGATATTTAGACTCGCTTTAAGAGAATGTATCTTAAATATAAGTGTATTTTGTATAGAAGTGTATTTTTTCACTTGGTTATACTTCTGCAAGTGCAGTAAAGACAAATATTCTTATATTCAAGATCTATTCTCTTAAATATCTTATATGCTGCTTCAGAGGTGAATTCATCTTTTTTAAAGGATTTTTAGATATTTGAAAATATTTGGATTTTTAATATTATATTTAACAATTTTTTCTTCTGCAGTATAGCTGCTAAAGTAAATGTACGTTGTTTTAAAGGAGTTTTAGATATTTATATTAGAAAACAAGCCAAAACAAAAACAGTGTTGCAGTGTATAATGGGGTGAAGACTACCCTCTCTCACCTTTGTTCACTTCAATCCATCTTTAACTCACAAGTAACAAACTCTCTCTTATTAATAAAGCTGCGTATTGACAATTTTCTTCATGATAAGAAATACACAGAGACACATATATTATGATTCAATAAGTCGCGAGTCATCATGTTATAATCTAGCTGCATTATGTGTGTGCGCTCAAGGGATGAGCGTCCCGTGACAGAGTGTGCATCAGCCGGGTGCAGTTTCAGTCTCTCCCCCTTAGATCGGGACATTCACACAACTCATAGAAGAGGTGCTGACAGCACAGAGAAATGACCGTTTTGGAGTTTGTAGTTATTTACATGATCTGCTTCTGTATTATTTTATCTTTAATAAAGCTATAACACATTAAATATAACCGCATTAAAGATGTAACGCCAGGGTGTTTCCTTTAAAGAGCTCCAGCTCCACTTATTCCACGACGAGAGTGCTTCTGTATTTACTTATTTTGTATTTTTATATAATGCCCTCATACTTTGTGACATCACCTGAAACTGTTTGGAAAGTTTAGAGTGCATCTGGACTGTGATCTGTGTAATTCTTCCTCTCTTCAATCAGGTAGAACTGCAGTGCTGCTCTCACACATCATCATTAGAGTTTAATGTGATCTCATGTTACGTTAAATGACAAAAACAACTGTTTGTCAATGTTTTATTGTCGACGTTGTCGATAACAATGACTAATCGTTTCAGCCCTAATATTGATACATGATTGTATCAGCACAACCCTATTACTCGATTAGGGAATGGGCGGTCACTGCTGTGGTGGAATTTTTCAGAATCAAAACTCAGGTCAGCTTTTCCTTCTTCCAGATTCTACACTCATGATCATCAGTTCCACACGGTTCTTATAGAGACCTATAATTCTTGATCTAAACCTCAAACACCATCTCTATTTCTGTTCATCTCAGCATAATAAATTCTATGCTAATAAGTCATCCTGTTCTTCACAAACTACAAGTTCTCTTTTACCCTCTCGCTACATCTGAGTCCATCCTATCCCCTCAGCTAAAACTGCAGCAGTTTCTCAAAACCCCCAAATAAACAGACGACTTAATTGGATAGACTAAAGGTCGCAACTGCTAAGCAGAACACTGTCAAGAAAAGTTACTCAGGTCTCGTTTATAGAGTATAAATAAGGGTGTATTTCAAAATAATGAGAATTCCTATAAAAACCTTCACACTGCTGAACTCTTTTGCTGTGAATTTCATTTCTATGGTAACAGTGACTTATCCGATAGGTGAATAAATAAATAAATAAAAAAATTATGGATAGTGTAGTTCTTTAGGTGTTTGGCTATTCAACAAGATTTTCTAAAAAATGCTGAAATCACACTGATTTGTGAGAAAGAAGCATACATCACTTACAACCTCAGAGCTCATGGTAGGTTTGTTCAAAATAAACTTATCTTTGGAGAAAATGAACAGGATCTTTATTTCCGAAACCCTATTGTTTGCGCTTTACAAACAAACTAAAAACAAGGATTATTTTATTATTTTATTTCATTTTTGAGGTAACACCGGCTGTCTCTTGTAAATGTTGTGTTTATTGATGAATGGCACTGACCTTTGCCCCCAGCAGCAGGTCAGGTGAGCGGTACCAGAGTGTGACCACTACAGGTGTGTAGGGCTTGAGCGGAGATCCGTACTCTCTGGCCAAGCCAAAATCTCCAATCTACAAAACACATTTTAATTTATAATAATGAAATACGTTTTTGTTGTAATTATTAGAATTTATAATGTCACAATAACAAAAACTTTATTGGTCGTAAAAATAGCCAATGTTTAATTTTCTTGATGCAAAATACAACTTTGAGAAAGCCTTTAATGCCTCTGAATTTGAAATTAAATGTTCAACAAGCACATATGGACGTTCGGGTGTACACATACTTTTGGCCATATAGTGTAGAAGAGTGGTTCTCAACCTTTTTTCCTTGAGGCCCCCCCACTTGCATATAAGAACGTCTGCCCCCATGATGCCCACTTCTGGATTAACCCCGCCATCTTTTGGAGATCCCGTCCCCATTTAGAGATCTCCTGCCTGAAGCTATAGTGTTGCCAATTAGGGGAATTTGTCACCAAATTTAACGATTTTCTCATAGTTCATGTGACTTTAAATGATGTTCTGCGACACGGAGCTATTTTGAATATATTTAAATATACTTGGCAATTTTGTGGCAGAACAGATAAGGATAGGAAAGCCTAACAGCATCAGCAACAGTAACTAAGCGAAGCAGTATGTCTTCTCTCTCCATCCTGCACACTGTGCGTGTATCCGTGCACTCGTGAGAGAGAACGCTATCCAAGGCCATAAGAATGCAAAAATAACATGAATGATGACGATGATTCTAGTGGATGACACATTTCTACTGGCCCTGTAGCTGTTTGATGGTCTCGTTATGTTAACATGTCAACAAAGTATGCAGTTTTAAGAGTTTTTGCAGTCTTGCAGTGCGTGGTTATGATGTAGCAGAAATCAAAGAATTTTTAAGATATAAGAAAAAGAAACTTGCAAGCACTTATTTGGCCATGTGCCAGCCAGCGCCTCCATTAGAAGCAGAATATGTTGGGTGCGTTTCATCCTCTTGTATTTGTGCAAAGAGGTTCTAGTTGGTAGAGCGACGTTCACAAAGTTTTACTACAGTTAAAGGTGCTATATGTAATATTTTTACTGTACTAAATCATAAAATGACCATAATATGTCATAAGAGAATTAGGAAACATGTCTTCTCCGATAACAATTCTACAGTCAGTATATTCTACTTTGAAGTTTCCATTGCGGGCCAGAATTTCTGTTTATGTTTTGGCCTGTGTGATCCCGCCCACTGCCCACTCACCAATAGTATTTCGACGCCGCCGGATTGCCAGATTTGAACGAGTTTGCAGGCAAACAACACTGCGTGCTGTAGCCATGGAAGCCAGCAAATGAACTGGATCAGAGATAACAGATTCCACCTGACCTAAAAAACCTCACCATCCGTCTAAAAACCACCATGACAAGAGGTGTAGTAAAACAAGGATAAATAATGGAGATGCCTTTGGAAGATGGAGACAGCTTAAAGCCCAGAAATTCTTTAAAACGAATGCTGAATTGGCAAATTTTCTCCTTAACAAGCAAGCATGAGCGTCACCTAAAATTAGTTATCTAATTTATCTCGGCTACTAGTAGCGATGGACATTGAGTAAATTCAATATTGGAGTACTCGCATTCATACTCTGTTTTTCCGGTGAAGTGATCCCGACTAATGCGGCGGAGCGGAAGGGCCATGGCTGTTCACTACCTCAGCAACCAGTGTGACAGAAAAATATGACAGAAACCACAAGCTTGAATCAAAATTGACTCAATTTATGAATGCGATTACTCTATATGTTTAATGAATACTGATGTCCAAATCGAGTAACGTTCCTCATGCCCATCCCTAGCTACTTGCTACGGTTTTTATCTATCTAATCCAATGTAAACCTTACATCCGTTTTAGAAGAGTTTATTGTATTTTGTGACTGAATCAATGAATGTGGCAACCCGCATGAGCTTGGAGTCTGGGGTGGGGCAGACAACTCTCCAATATTTAGAATTTGGACTGCAGTACCCATTTCAAATGCTTGTTGTCAATCTTACATACAGCACATTTAACTGGGTGCCAAAGTCTTCGGACAGCTTTTGAATTTTTTTGTTGAGATTTTGCTTTTTGAGTTAGATGATGAAGTTGACATGCTATAATACTGGTATCACACACTTCATAGATCTTTGACCGCCTCAAAGTGTATGAGGTTTCAACCGCATGTCCCCCCCATGAACTGCCGCTCTTCTAAAGGGGCATGGACCTCAGGTTGGGAACCACTGATGTAGAATAAATTAATTCAACCAATGTTTGGAACCTATTTTGTGGGTTTGTGGCTGTTTGACCTTTAAAATGCCTTTGTGACTCAACAGTAGGTTGGAGGTCTTGAGGTCACGATGAAGGATCCAGTTGTCATGGAGATGACGGACACCCCTCAAAAGCTGAATCATCAACGTCTTCACCTCACCTGCAGAGGAAATCAAACATTCTCCTCATGGACAGCTACACTCATTCAGTGACGTCATTAGAACATAATAAATGTCATGTGGATTAGAACAGACATGTTCATACCGGGCAGGAAGGGCTGTTTCATGGTCTCCATCAGACTCTTCAGATCATGCTCCACATAATTCATCACAATGTAGATTTTATCCATATTACTGCCAACAACAATCTCCTACACCAACAGTTCAAACATTTGATTAAAATCACAAATTAAAAATCCCACTAATACAGAACGATTCACAAGACAACAGTCAAGTTTAAATGTGCTCTTATTACTTTGAACCTTTGAAAGTATTGTGATATTAATGCTGATAGTCTTGATCATTGATTTTAGAGGTGTAATGATTTATTAGTTATATTGATGCATTGATTAAGAATCCTACCAATACAACTGTTGATCTTGAAATATGACCTAATCATTTGCAATGGTCAATGATTTAAAATGCTAAAACAAAAATGCAATTTGTTAAAGTAGCTAACCATTTTTAAAATGATATATATTTAAAATCAGGGTTGCTGCAGAGTTTTTAAAATCATCTTCAAGACCTGAACAAATAAAATGAATACCATATGCCCATCCCAAAACAAACCTACACAATCTCAAATAAATCATGTATCACAGACTCTTAATCAGGCAGAAGCACACATTCAACATGACCTTAACATTGATCATCAGTAAAACAAGTTTAAAACACTCAAGACACATTCACCACATATATCTCACATTAAAATAGATTTATGTAACATAGAAATAAATACAAATTAGAGGTTGACCAATATTGGATTGTGCTGATACGATAATATGTTGAAAGAAAGAATAGTTTTAAAATGTGGTAGCCTATATTAAATGTTCTTAGTCTTTCCTTTCTGTGATGAGGAGGGCCAGACAGAGGACACAAGAGTTCAAATCGAATTAAATTCCAGATGCACTTTATGGTGCAACCAAAATACCAATAACTAGAAAAAAAATAAAATAAATTCATAGTGCAGAACTTTTAACTTTAAAGGCTGAAATACAGCGGGGACTCTTATTTTGAAATGCTTCCAGCTGCTCATTCAAACAGATAAGGGAAATAAAACGTGCACTCCTACAATAATCTACAACTTATTCCAATGTAAATATTGTTATATTTCATCAACAGATGATCATTAGCAATCACTTGTCATAAATTTCCGATATGTCCTAATGATTGTGAACCGCTCTGCAAAAGCCCCCGCGTGCTTGGAGAAAATACAACAGTCACGTTTTCACTCTGAAAGACGCAGCGCATGCACTTATATAATAAATCATATTCTTTTGAAGTTTGATACTCACATTAGGTTGTATCACGATTCCTGTCTTTCCACTCCCAAATTTAAGACCTCTTTAAATAAAAATTAAGACTTTTGTTGTATCATTTAAGATATTTCAGACTTTTAAGACTTTTTAAGGATCCAAGTGAACCCTGGTCAACCTAAAAATTCATACCCTTATTATTCAGTAATGTAATCCTATCACAGCAGTGTAATTACAGGGCTCCAGACTAAAACTAAAATCACTACAGAGCCACTGGCCCTTAAAATGAAACATTAAGGAGCCAAATTACAGAACTGCTTGATTTGAAAGATGGTTATTCAGAAGCAAGTCAGAAAGCCGAAGAATTAAAAACCAACATACTTCTGTATAAAATGTGTTAAAACATTTTTTTTGGTCCTTCCTTACTGTGACGGGATGGCCCAGACAGAGACATCAAGAGTGCAAATTGAATAAAATCCCAGATGCAGTTTATTGTGCTACCAAAATCCCGTTTTGTGAATCTATTTGTCTGTTTCATTAAAAAGCCCCTGTTCAAAAGAGTCATTGTCTGTGAACTGGACATTATGGCTCACACCGTGCAGCAAGCTCATCTCAACAGAAAGGGTCAAAAGAGACGAAAGACACGCTTATGCGCACTCTAAAGATAAGATAGTAATTCAATAGTTTACATGATGATATCTGACAAATAAGATTACAATGGACTTTAAATTATTGTCGCCATTATTAATTTTTTGTGGCATTTGCAGCCATTTTAGTCTCAGTCTGGAGCCCTGAATTACTGGCTAGAATATTTGAGATGAGATTAATATATCATTAACTTGTAATTAAACTGTAATAAAAATGTAAAAATGAGCCTTCCATCAGTGAAGGTGTGAAACGTCCCTTCTTATTTTACATGCATCACTAATCATAAATAACTTCATTGTATTGCATATGTCATGAATGAAAGAGTTGGTGTTGCTGTAACAGTGTGTTCTCACCCTGACGGTGACGATGTTTGGGTGCTGGGCTTTCAGGATGGTGTTGATCTCTCGAAGGGAGGTGATGGGGAAGCCTTCCTTCTCCTTTTCCATCTTCAGTCTCTTCAGGGCCACAATTTCATCGGTCTTCTTGTCTTTGGCTCTGTAGACGACTCCATAAGTGCCCTCTTCAATGCGGTTCAAACACTGGAACTCCTCCACACTCCGACAACCCTGAACCACACACACACAAACACATCTTTTTAGCAAGTCAGTTCACTCGGCAGCCATCTTTGGAACGCTCTCTGGCAGCTATTTTTCTATGTACACAAGTGACATGCCAGTGCAGTTCCTATGTACTTGAATGGGGAAAGACCGAAAGTTTGTCAAGATTACGATCAAAGAACATATTTCAAATCAACAGTAAAATCTAACAACACTGGTATCATAAACTGTGCTTTACCTCAAATCATAAAAAAAAAAAAAAAAAAATACATTTTCCCATCTTATTTAGCTAATGCGCATGTGCGTTCTCAAACTGACTGACAGGCGATGGTGATTGGCTCTTTTACCTGTAAGGAAGGACTTACATTTATTCATTTCATTTACATTTATTCATTTTGCAGACGCTTTTATCCAAAGCGACTTACAAAAGAGGAATACATTAAGTGAATAATCTTAAGGAGACAGTGGTACCGGAGCCGTCTTGCTGCCCACTGAATGAAATCCAAGTACATTTATAATAGTCAACAACTGCCTCGCTTAATCCATCGTCTTGGATGGATTTTTCATGGTGTTCATTGCAGTGCGTTAGGGCTGATACGTTTCACAATACATGTGTCACGATACGATATAATGCGATACATCACGCTATCATGGTTCGATTTCCTTATGATTCACATGCTCTCAATTTCATTCCAGTAAATATTGGTATATTTCACTTACTGCATGTATGTCCATTTGGCTTACAAATGAAAAATGATCTCTCTGTTAATGTTTTATATTAGCATCTTTTCATCACTTTGGTCAAATTTGAGTTTTTAAAAGTTAAACAATTTAAATCAGGGCTCCAGACTGTGACTAAAATGGTCGCAAATGCGACCAAAAATAATTGATTGCACAATGATTTAAACTCTAGTCGCCCTTGGCGACAGTCAGAGTGTGTGCATTCATATGCGGTTTTGTCAGATATCATCTTGTGAGTTATTGAATACGTCTTTAGAGCACACACTTGCGGCTTTTCACCTGTCCTGTTGTGAATCATGAACAAATGACTCTACTGTACTGGGTCTTTTTCATGAATCACCCGAAAAGAACTGAGGGTTTGAACTCAGGATCTCAGGTTAGCAGATTGAATCAGAGTCACTTTCTCAGTGAATCATCCGTCAGTGTGTTCACAACTGGGAGCACAGACATTTCAAAAATAAGAGTCCCAAGTGTATTTCGGGCTTCTTTATAATTAAAATTCCTGTATTATGTACCACTTTTTTAATGTTCTGGTAATTGTTGATTGGGATTGGAGTGGTACAATAAACTGCATCTGGGATTTTATTCAGTTTGCACTCTTGTGGTCTCTGCGTCCATCCGGTAACAGTAAAGAAAGACTAAGGCAATATTTAAAACAATCTATCTATCTATCTATCTATATATGGGCTGCAACTAACGATTATTTTGATAATCGATTAATCTAACGATTATTAGAACGATTATTCAACTATTCTGCGATTATGGCAACGATTAATCATTAGCTCATAACCGATTATTCAGCTTGTGCCCCGACTTAAGGTTGTATTAAACATGCTTACTAACAATAAAGAGGACAAAATCATCTTTTAAAAATAACTCTAAATGACATTCACTGAATTAAAGGGAAAAAATACTTTTTATTAAGTTTAATTCAGGAAAGAAATTCACTGCAAAAAATCCTATTATCATCAAGTGTTTTTGTCTTGTTTTCCATTTAAAATTGTCTAAAAATCCTTAAAACAAGATACATTTACTTGAGAAGCAACATATAAGATAAGACTCGCTTTAAGAGAATGTATCTTAAATATAAGTGTATTTTGTATAGAAGTGTATTTTTTCACTTGGTTATACTTCTGCAAGTGCAGTAAAGACAAATATTCTTATATTCAAGATCTATTCTCTTAAATATCTTATATGCTGCTTCAGAGGTGAATTCATCTTTTTTAAAGGATTTTTAGATATTTGAAAATATTTGGATTTTTAATATTATATTTAACAATTTTTTCTTCTGCAGTATAGCTGCTAAAGTAAATGTACGTTGTTTTAAAGGAGTTTTAGATATTTATATTAGAAAACAAGCCAAAACAAAAACAAATCAAAAACGTATTTTGTTGCAGTGTATAATGGGGTGAAGACTACCCTCTCTCACCTTTCTGTTCACTTCAATCCATCTTTAACTCATCCAAACTCTCTCTTATTAATAAAGCTGCATATTGACAATTTTCTTAATGATAAGAAACGCACAGAGACACATATAATATGATTCATATGTCGACTAATCGTTTCAGCCCTAATATATATATGAGATCCGGCTATTGACACAACCAAATTTTTGAAAAAATTGAGGTACACAACTATTTACACAAGGTGCAAAAATTCACTGATGCTCAAGAAGACAACACACTACTATATGCATACTATATGTAATTATCTGTAATGTAGATTCTGAAGAGCAGAACTAAATAAAAATCTTATCTCTTATATTTGTATAAATTATGAAACACAAGGGAATGCAAACGTATCTTCTGAACTATATATACTGTATATTAAATCTAAACAGAGCAATTATGTGATTTGGCGACTAAAAACAGCCATTTGGCTCCTTAAAGTTTCAGTTCAGGAGCCAATGGCTCCTAAGTAATTTTTTTGGTCTGGAGCCCTGTCATGTATTCCATCAATAAATATGATGTCAAAACATTACACGTGTGTGTTTACTGTTTAGATGCCTAATTTGTCCTAATTACAAGTATATACATCAGTATGTAAAATACATGCTAAAACCCGGTACTGTCTATGTAAGGACAGGGACTTTAACCTGAATGGAGTCGAATGTCCGATTAGAATTAAATATTTATCTTTGTAGTTTTTTTTTTAATCAAAATTTAGCTGTAAATTATAATTATAAGCTGTGAATTATAAGAGACATTATTAATGACAAATGGAGTATGTGGATCTCATCTTTGGACACACATTACAAGGCAAACCAAACTTTTTCAGCACCCAGTGAAAGTATGCTGAACTCTGTGCTGAACTAGTGAGTGAAATCTGAAATATTATCAGGCAGTCGCTAATTACAGACATTTTAAGTCACATATGTGAGTGATATACTCTCATAGTAAAGTGCTGCGCATAGAGTAGAAGACTGCTTTTGGGATTTTAAGAATCAATATCGATAAAAGCAAAGGAAGATCGTGGTTAGTCAGAAAATCAGTATTTTTGCATGGTCCTGGTGTTAAAGCGTGAGTGAGGACCAGCGTGTCCTCCAGAGAAATGGGCTCAGTTTCAGTCTCTGACTGCACTGAGAAATGCGCTCTAATTTTACACTTATTTAGATGACCTATTTCATCTTTATTGAACTGCTGGATATGATGTGAATACAGAAATAGTTGAATACAAATATTGATTCAGGGATCTAAAGTATAGATACAATATCATGATGAAAAGCATCACAATATATCAATATTTGATAGTATTGACACAGACCTACAGTGCATTCTGGGATTGCCATCTTGACGCAAGATGCATGCGACGCTGTCTAAAAATTTGCAAAAAGAAGGTATCTTAGAATGCAGCATAAATTTGCTGCCTGCTGTTTGACAGTCTTTGCATGGCTCTTAAATGCTGTCTACGCAGGTAGCTCACTTAGTTTGAGGAAAAGCTTTATGTGCGCTTGAGTACCTGTAAAGCAGGCAGGTATTTGGGAAGCTCCTTCTTCAGCTCTACAGGTGAGATGGGAGGTGATTCGGGGATATAGTTGTCATCTGGAGTGGCTGAGTGAGTCTGAGACTGTGGCGTAACATCTACTGCATCATCACCTTCCTCTGTCTCCTCTTCCTCACCGCTCACCTCTGAGTCATGATCAAAGCGCGACTCTGGAACTGCCACACAGTCATTACATACCTCATGGCAGCAAAACGATATTTTATAATATAGAAGTGTAAGATATCACTCACGTGGTGGGATGTGATTTCCATTCTCTCGGTCCTCTTCATCCTCATCTGACTGATCATCACTTAAGTCACCTGAGAAAAGCACAACACTCTTCAGACACAGTCTAAAATATACATTATTTTGCTGAATGGCTATGTTGCTGTCAGCAACCTGCAATCACACTAATGTGCTTTTATATTTGACAAAAGAAATTGTGATTACTAGTACTAATGTCTCACATGATAGACAACTGTCAAACTGACGCTCCAAGCTGCCCTGTGAAAGTGCAGAATGATTGGCAGGCCGAAAGTGCTTCAAAGTCTTAACAAACAAACTGTCCACGGCCCGATTCCGATATTTTTCTGGCTGTGTACAGAGCCTAGCGCTGCCGATTTAACGTGTTATAATAATTAAAAAATTAAAAAATAAATGTTAGGCTAATAATTATGCCATCTGACCCGTACGTAATTTCTAATAAGCCTTGATGTTTTTGCGTTTTGCATTCAGCAGAGGGCAGTCAGTAAACACAGCCACAGTTTGTACCACAGACACAGGGAAGAGTGGGCTGTACCAGCATCACACCTCATCAAAAAAACAAGAGCAGGCAGCACAAAAAGAATAAGGAGCCTGACATGCTCACAGATGACATGCTTTTGCATTCAAAGACAGCTGCACAAAAGCACAAAAGAACGCAGGGGTCACAGACGTGTTTTATTAACTACCTTTTCACTTGACACACCATCCTAAAATGTGCCGTTTATGGTGCTGATTATCATATATTAATAATAATTTTAATGATTACATATTAAACTCATTCTTTATTTGGGGGCTTTTCTCAGCAAATAT
Source organism: Myxocyprinus asiaticus (assembly GCF_019703515.2). Taxonomy (NCBI): domain Eukaryota; kingdom Metazoa; phylum Chordata; class Actinopteri; order Cypriniformes; family Catostomidae; genus Myxocyprinus; species Myxocyprinus asiaticus. The sequence continues at coordinate 873,066 of NC_059376.1, forward strand.
TGATATGCAATTATTTGGCACATACAGCTGAAGTCAGAAGTTTGCATATACCTTAGTCAAATACATTTAAACTCAGTTTTTCACCATTCCTGACATTTAATTGTTGAAAACACGCCCTGTCTTAGGTCAGTTAGGATCACTTCTTTATTTGAAGGATGTGAAATGTCAGAATAATAGTAGAGATAATGATTTATTTCAGCTTTTATTTATTTCATCACATTCCCAGTGGGTCAGAAGTTTACATACACTTTGTTAGTATTTGGTAGCATTGCCTTTATGTTTGGAGGAAAAAGGCCATTTAATGATGGTAATTATGGCCAAAAAGTTCCATTTATGTTTCATCAGGCCAGAGGAAATTTCTCCAAAAAGTAAGATCTTTGTCTCCATGTGCACTTGCAAACTGTAGTCTGGCTTTTTTATGGTGGTTTTGGAGCAATGGCTTCTTCCTTGCTGATTAACCTTTCAGGTTATGTCAATATAGGACTCAATTTACTGTGGATATAGATACTTGTCTACTTATTTCCTCCAGCATCTTCACAAGGTCCTTTGCTATTGTTCTGGGATTGATTTGCACTTTTCGCACCAAACTACGTTCATCTCTAGGAGACAGAATGCGTCTCCTTCCTGAGCGGTATGATGGCTGCATGGTCCCATGGTGTTTACACTTGCATACTATTGTTTGTACAGATGGACGTGGTACCTTCAGGCGTTTGGAAATTACTCCCAAGGATGAACCAGATTTGTGGAGGTCCACAATTTGTTTTCTGAGGTCTTGGCTGATTTGTTTCGATTTTCCCATGATGTCAAGCAAAGAGGCACTGAGTTTGAAGGTAGGTCTTAAAATACATCCACAGGTACACCTCTAATTCAGTACACCTCATATCAGAAGCTAATTGGCTAACTGCCTAAAGGCTTGACATCATTTTCTGGAATTTTCCAAGCTGCTTAAAGACACAGTTAACTTAGTGAATGTAAACTTCTGACCCACTGGAATTGTGATATAGTCAATTAAAAATCTGTCTGTTAACAATTGTTGGAAAAATTACTTATGCACAAAGCAGATGTCCTAAATGACGAGTTTTAATAATGTTGTGCGCTACGTTCAGGAGCGGGTTTGGCTATTAGGAATAATTATCAAAGATAATTATTAATTATTAAAATCAACAGAACATTGATTAGAAACAGTGTTAACTTTTTAATCCTTTAAATCAACAATCATCAAAGATAACCATCAATTATCAAATTCAATAGAATATTAATAAGGACTGATATCACCGGGGCACCACCCTGGAATCAGGGACTAATAACCAGACAGTATAACAATATAGGATTGTTCTCTTAGGAAGGTCGACATCCGGAGAACATCGACATTCAAAAGGAAAACATAGAAGGCTTGAATCCGAGCACTGACATCCCCTGCCAGCCCATTACACAGGTGTATGCAAAACAAACCAAAACACTTCTCTTTAAAGTATAACAAAGTTCATTGATGCAGTAATATCAATTAATAATCAATACAATGTAGTCAATAAACTTCTGACTTCCAACTACAAACTAAACAGTAACATGATTAGATATGGTAACAAAATAAGCCTATAATACATGACGAAGTTGTGTGTGTGTGTGTGTGTGTGTGTGTGTGTGTGTGTGTGTGAGTGAGAATGGTTGTGTGTGTGTGTGCGTGCACGCATGTGTAGGACGTGGCTCTCGTGGAGAGTATGTCACGCAAGATTTCCTGCAAGAGAATATGGCCGCAAATGTGGGCGGAGAGAAGCCGGTTAATGGCGTCTGCCTGTTTAACGTGTCTCCGCTTGTACGATAACTTAGGGGCAAAGTTGAGCTTTATCGGCAAGTTATCTACTAGCCAAATGTGTGTGCGGGTATGTTTGTGAGGGGTCGCGTGTGTGTGCGGTTAGTACGAGAGAGAGAGGGAGATGGCACCGAAGCCTGTTTCGCGATCGTGGGAGAGAAAGCAACTGTTTGTTTCACTCAGAGACGCGGTGAACGGCTTGTAAACCGTCCCGCGGTCTTTGGTTCTTTAATGGATAAACTCAGTGTGCCGGTCTCACCCACGATGGTGGAAATACACAACAGTCCAACATGGTACGGCGGCTGATTCTCGGCGGGCTGGTGGAGAAAACAGCGAAGTCGACTCGGTTGAAGGAGGAAGAGAAATCTATCTTCACTTCTGCAGGCAAATGGGTGAAGATGCAGATTGCTCATCGGTCTCCTTCGGATCCGTTAGCATGTTCGGTGGAACACGGAGAAATCTCAACTCGTCCAGCGAGATGGAGATTGTATGGCCAAAGTTCCATGTCGCATGGTACTTCCGTGTGCAACGAGGTTACACCTGAGAGCAGCAATGAGCTGCATCTAGACACTGCACGTAATGTTGCTGGAAGCAAAGCACAGAAAGATCTCAGAGGTTTTTCTACTCCCAATGACGTCACGGTTGAGGGCGCGTTCTGTCAGGCGCCTCATCCAATAGAAGCGGAGAGTTCGATCCTTAAGAATTTCACACATAGGTGTAAAGTCAGCAAGGCTACATGGGATTTGTAGTCTGTTTTGGACTCCCTTTGTTTGATTGTGGCGCAGTAAGGTTTTATGACTGTATGTAGGCCTCAGTCAGGCTTTACGACTCTGTGTAGGCCTGCCTTTGTCTTATATCTGAATACATGAGGCCCAACGATAACGTCAACCTAAGTGCATGTAAATTTCTGACTTTAACTGTATAGCTGAGACGAGTTGAAGTAGTTAAAGGTACAACCCAAATTGTCGAAAGCACAGGAGAACTTTAAGCTAAAAACATCAACTGCATTTAGACGAATTTAGCTCAGGTGCATCGAATTTCACTGGATCATCTTTGAGATGCATCTATACTTTGATTGGAATCCACCGGTGACAAATTCAATTGATTGGACATGATTTGGAAAGGCACACACCTGTCTATATAAGGTCTCACAGCTGAAAATGCATAACAGAGCAAAAACCAAGCCATGAGGTCAAAGGAACTGCCTGCAGAGCTCAGAGACAGGATTGTGTCGAGGCACAGATCTGAGGTAGGCTACAAAACAATTTCAGCTGCATTGAAGGTTCCCAAGAGCACAGTGGCCTCCATAATTCTTAAATAGAAGTTTGGAACAACCAGGACTCTTCCTAGAGCTGGCCACCCAGCCAAACTGAGCAATTCGGGGAGAAGGGCCTTGGTAGGAGAGGTGACCAAGAACCCGATGGTCACTCTGGTTGAGCTCCAGAGATCATGTGTGGATATGGGAGAAACTTGCAGAAGGACAACCATCACTGCAACACTCCACCGATCTGGGCTTTATGACAGACGGAAGCCTTTCCTCAGTGCAAGACATAAAAAAGCATCTAAAGACTCTCAGACTGTGAGAGACAAGATTCTCTGGTCTGATGAAATGAAGATTTAACTGTTTGGCCTCAATTCTAATCATCATATCTGGAGGAAACGAGGCACCACTCATCACCTGCGCAATACCATCCCAACGGTGAATCATGGTGGTGGTAGCATCATCAGGGGTGTTTTTAAGTGGCAGGGGAGACTGGTCAGGGTTGAAGGAAAGCTAAATGCAGCAATATACAGAGATATCCTTAATGAAAACCTGGTCTAGAGTGCTCAGGACCTCAGACTGGCCCAAAGGTTCACCGTCCAACAGGACAATAACCCCAAGCACACAGCCAAGACAAGAGTGGCTTAGGAACAATTGTGAATGTCCTTGAGAGGCCCAGCCAGAGCCCGGATTTGAACTCAATCGATCATCTCTGGAGAGACCTGAAAATGGCTGTCTACCGACAGTCCCCATCCAACCTGACAGATCTTGAGAGGATCGGCAGAGAAGAATGGCAGAAAATCCCCAAATCCAGGTGTGCAAAGTTTGCCGTATCATACCCAAAAAGACTTGAGGCTGTAATTGCTGCCAAAGGTGCTTCAACTAAGTACTGAGTTAAGGGTCTGATTACTTATGCCAATGTGATATTTCAGTTTTTTCTTTTTAATAAATTTGCAGTTATCAAAAATCTGGTTTTTGCTTTGTCATTATGAGGTATGGAGTGTAGATTGATGTAAAAAAATAAATAATTGTAAGCATTTTATCATAAGGCTGCAACATAACAAAATGTGAAAAAATTAAGGGGTCTAAATACTTTATGAATGCACTGTATGTTGACTGATCTCGACTGAGTGAAGAAATTAACCAAAAAGTCACAGTAGGTGGAGCTCCAGGTCACACCCACGATGATGTGGACCAATTCCAGTAAGAAGGTGTTTAACAGCCGCTTCAAAGTTTTCTTATAGATGTGCACTAGCTAGCTCATTCGAACCACTGCAGCTAACTCAAAAACACCTTTGTTTTGGCCAGATTCTTTTTTAAATGACATCACAACATTTGTTCTTTGATTTCGCTTGAAGTATATTCCTTTAAAAGGCACAATAACACATAGTCCTATATATTTAAAGAATAAACACATTACAGTTACATTTGCTATGTTCAGAGAAGGTCGTGCAGCATAAAAACTGAAGACAAAAAGGAAAAAAAAAAATTTATGTAATTTATATAGTAACATTTTATATTTTAAACATTTCTGTACATAATGTATAGCATAAAATCATGCATTTTTCAAATGCAGGAAATAAAATGACGCTTTAAGAAATATTTAACCAATGAATCTATTATGAAAATAATCTTCAGTTGCAGCACAAAATCTTGAATCAACAATTCTTCCCCCAAGTAATACAGTTTATTAGTTTGTAGGTGATATTGTAGACTTGGCACATAAAGATGCAAATGCAGGCGATTTTAAAGCCAGCTTACAACGCAGCTTATCCGATCTGATTTCAGAGCTGGACTGGAACCTACTAATTCGGTGTGTGTGTGTTTGCACACTAACCTCCGCTCTGTATGGAGGCCTCAGAGTCTGATGCTGTTTCACCATCTTCATCTCCTTCACTCTGACTGCTGGACTCCTCTTCATCATTCTCCTCACCATCATCCTCAGAGCCCGAACCAGAGCCTGACAACACACACACACCTAAATATGAGAAATAACTGTTGCTGAGGAAAATAAATGTGATTTGGTTCATTTTTAATAGGTATGTCTTCTTAACTTTTATGTGACTCAACAACTAAACCAGGTCAATGACTAAAAAAGGTAGAGAACTAGGGGTGGGAATCACAAGGTAACTGGTGATACGATATAATATCGATATATAGGTCACAATACGATATTATTGCGATTATTTTTGGTGTATTGCGAGTCAAAACTACGATATATTGCAATACTTCACTCAATGTTTCTCATTCGTCTTCATCTGACTTTCCAAATCAAATGCATTGTTAAATTCATATAAAAGTGCCAGTTTACAAAACAAGGCCAGTTTATTTCCTAATATCGATGTATAACGCAAAGCCATAAGCATATAAGACCATAATAGCTCCCAATTTCTGTTAGGTCAATGTAGCTAGTCTTTCTAAAAAATAAATTATAGTATTTATGAATACAATAGTAGCCTAAACACTTAAAACATTATTGATTACAGCACAATTTCAATACACAAAATTACAGTATATTTGATTTCATCTAAAAGGTTTTAAAATCGTGATACATTTTAGTAAGGGAGGGTGATTATGTGTAAAGCATGATAACTGCACCTTCTAAAGGACTGCTGTTGAATACCTAAATCAATTTGGCAAAGAGAAAACATTTTCCCCATCAACACAATATTAATGTGGAAAAATGTTAACAATACTATTGATATTTGGCGTGCAGATATCAATAAAATATCACAAGGAAAAATATCACGATACTTTAACATATTGATATTTGTTTCCACCTCTATCAAGAACCCCTGCACTAACCACATCTGATCAGAGAGAGAGAGAGAGAGAGAGAGATGTACCCAGTGATGACTCTGGTGTGCAGGTCTTCCTCTCACTGTCACTAACGTCCTGTAGATCAGACAGCAGATCTTTATCATCGGTCTTCTCCTCTCGCACTGCAAACACAACAACACAATTCATATCAAAGCTGAGGTGTGCCACTTCTGTGCCACTAACACCAAACACTCTCTCCCATCTGCAATCGGTCAGACAAACAAGTATTTCCGCCCCAAACTCACTCCAGTGCTGGAAAGGTTGGGATGCTCAAATAAGATTTTTTTTTTGCCAAATACTGACTTGGACAAAAACACATGTATCCTTCAAAAGATCTTGTGATCATGTTCCACAAACACTTTTGAGATGGCTTAATGTTAGTAAATGATGAGAAAATGATCATTTTTGGGTGAACTATTCCTTCGAGTGTGTTTTGCACTAGGTGCTTGAAAGCAACATACACATCTCTGCTAGAGAAAACAAACATTTGTGCAAACTGGACTTTTGACTCCAAATCTTATCAGTACTGAGATACAGCCTATGAGACAACCAGCCCCGGTCTCCCCTATCCTAACATCCAATTTCATAAGTACAGGATTCCCACTCTTTTCAAGGCACAATTATCCAGGACATTTCCAGGACACTTCAGGCTCCCAACAAGTGAAATATTTAAGCAAAAACATTTGCTCCATTTAACTCAGGCTTTTATTTTGCCATTACTGTGTGTTTTTGACTAGTTTTTCCACAGTTCACTACATGAAAAGCTGTGATTTAATTAAACAAATACATAGTCTGTATGTGCTGCACACTTCAGTCTGCTCTGCTCTCTGTCATCTCACAAACACAAGAGTGCGTGTGATGATCATGATGAGGTGTTTTCAGTGTATGAGCGGCTTCACACATTTAAGCGCACGTCACTTGCAGATTATAAATTGAAGTAAATTAGATTGTGCATTTAAAAATTCATTTTTTTGTCTAAATATGTCATATTCCATGATATTCTGCATTTTACAGCTAATGTTATTTTTAAGATTAGATTCTGTGATTCAGTCCGTGTTTTCCACACTACCTGTGGTAACTGCGGTATAAGCAGACCCTGATCATTTAATTATTGAAAATGTGAAAATTAATTCACATCCCGAGGTGTGAAGTCCAAATCACCATGATGCCAACTCAGGGTGCGAGTTCGTTTAAAAAAAAAAAAAAAAAAATCTGTGGTCCGACCATCATCGTTGTGTAAAGTTTATAATTCAAATGTTTTTATGTTTAACACAAGAGTAATTTTGGACGAAAAAATCTTCAATACTTAAACAATTTCATCAGAGCAAAGCAGAGATGACAGCAGATGAGCAGAGAAAGTATGTGACAGGGATTTGTTCATGACAGTAAACCGTTGATGTTGTTTCACAATGCGCAGCCTGCGGCAGTGACAAAACGATACAAATTTGTGTATGTGACTCCTATTCCGAATCCCAATCGTTACCATGTTTTTGTACATGTAACGAAAACCTTGCTAGCAACACAGTCAAACAGTTGTATTATACTAAAATATTTTCCAGGACATTTAGGTATGGTTCTAATTTTCCATGACTGGAAAACTACATCACAAAATTCCAGGTTTTCCAGGACACGTGCAAACGCCCTGAAGTAATCCAAAATATGATCTAAAGGCTTCTGGTGAATGAATTCAGTCAATTTCCTGTGCTCCTTTCTATTTTACCCCAGTATTGGTTATTAAAGCAGTTACAGACATTAACTGGGCTCATTTCCGTTTACAAATGATGAGATTATGAGGGTAATTTTAACCATTTTACTTGATGAAAATATGACGAGAAATAAACAACACTGCAAGATCTTACCAATGCACTGACAATGTTTTAGTAGAAGAAAAATCTTATGGAATAAAACCTTGTTTATTCAAATAATCCAGTTTGAAGATTGTGAGGATTTTTTTTTCGTTTAAGCTGCGTGTCCAGAGATGAAAGCACCGATCCCTGGTGAAGCGCTTTTATAATCACCTATTTTCAAACGCATCAGATAAACAAGCCTTCGACAGAATAAATAGATTATTACAATTTACATCTGCAATGAAGCAAACACACAACAGAGCTTGAACAGCTCAACTTGTTGAAAGAGTATTGTGAGGATTGCCTCGTGCATGAGCCCCAGTAAACTGAAGCACTTTTTAATAACCCATTTTCAAACGCGTCTTTATATATATATATATATAGCCCATATGCAGTATGAGCTTAATCAGCTATATCAAAGACATTAATATAATATAACTTAAATCTGTGAATCTATGAAGGCAGTGAATGCACAACAGAGCTCGAGTTCTCGAAAGAGCGCATAAACAGGCGCAAGCTCATTCTTTTAATGTCGTTTGTTGACATGTTATCACGAATAAACTCTCCAGTGTGTTAGTTTGTGAAGGAATTTAGGAATTGTAACTTCAGTCGGGGACGAATGGACATGTAGTTGATCCACTTGTGGTGTGCATTTGGCTTTAGTATCTTGTGAACACACCGTTACCAGAACAATACGCAAAATCAAGTCTCTAGAAAATGGCAAATGAATGCGCCACTATAATAAATAATCCCCAATACAGTTACTAAAGATCTAATACTTTATTATAATCATTAAATGCCATCATTTCAGGAATTTATTTCAAGTTTTTGTAAGGTCTTTTATGTAAGTTGATATGTTAATGTCACGTGCATAACCGCCGGTGGCACTCTAAATTTAGACCTACCACCAAATGTAATCTGTTGTGGTTAAACATGTTCCTGAAATGTGGTGAATGTGATATTCATGTTATGTTGAGTGTGTAACCTGGTCTCTGGCATAGGTCACTGCTCTCTGCTTTGGGCTCTCTCGGCTGGCGAACAGGGCTGCGACTGCGACTGCGGTGGCGAGACCGGCCCTTATCTGCATACTCATCACCAGGAACTCCTCTATGGTGAGACACGGGCCCTGAACAAACACAATCATTCACATACCGTCATAAGATGAGAACCACATTCTGACATATAAATATGTGTCTCAGAGTCCAGCACATACTGCAGCATATTTTGGCCAAGAACCGCCCACTTACACAGGAAGAGACCATCTGACTGACATGTAAAACGGCCAAACACAACAAACCGTGGTTTACATGTCTGTCAGAATGTCTCTTCCCGTCTAAATGGGTGATTTCTTGTTTGTTTGGTTTTTTTACATGACGTTTCAGGGCAGGTAAATCTGAAATCGGCCATAACTCTGGAAATAAAACAGATGCGCTCAAGGAAATCATGTTTACTTGCCACTACATTAACTGCCGATTTAAAGTATTATCTGAAGTATTTAATGTGAGCAGTTGAAATATTCAGTCCTTCATAACATTATTGTGTCAACAAACAGGATTACTCTGAAAGACTCAACTCATTGCAGCCATCATAAAAACATTCAGTCCGGGAACCAGAAATCTTGTGCATAGCAAATGGTGCTGCAAATTTCAGAAATATCCTTGATCAACAGTCATGAACGTTAAAGAATGAACAGAATACAACAAGTTTCTAAAAATGTGACCAAAATGTGTTAATTTGTATGTGCAAGCACACAGAGTTACATGTTATAAACAGCTGTGGCTTATTTGTTGTATTTTTTTCACGAAACATATTACTCAAATGATTATTAAAGCAGATGCTCCAGATTAAAACAAGCCCAAATACAACATGATCTGATGTGTAGATCTTGAGGTGACCTTCACGGAGCGACAGTATATGCCGAGCGGCAGAAGGGAAGTTGGCAACTCTTTCACCTAATGCCTGCCGCATGCAACCTCTGTCAGACTTTTAGTGCTTAGATGAAGTCAAAATTGAACCAATATGTTTTCTGAATGCATGTTACTGGACTTACTGTGAATTGTGATTCATTCATGCATACAGTTGTGCTCAAAAGTTTGCATACCCTGACAGAAATTGTGAAATTTTGGGATTGATTTTGAAAATATGACTGATCATGCAAAAAAAAAAAAAAAAAATAAAAAAAAACTGTCTTATATTTAAGGATAGTGATCATATGAAGCCATTTATCATCACATAGTTGTTTGGCTCCTTTTTAAATCATAATGATAACAGAAATCACCCAAATGGCCCTGATCAAAAGTTTACATACCCTTGAATGTTTGGCCTTGTTAAAGACACACAAGGTGACACACACAGGTTTAAATGGCAATTAAAGGTTAATTTCCCACACCTGTGGCTTTTTAAATTGCAATTAGTGTCTGTGTATCAGTAGTCAATGAGTTTGTTAGCTCTCACGTGGATGCACCGAGCAGGCTAGATACTGAGCCATGGGGAGCAGAATAGAACTGTCAAAAGACCTGCGTAACAAGGTAATGGAACTTTATAAAGATGGAAAAGGATATAAAAAGATATCCAAAGCCTTGAAAATGCCAGTCAGTACTGTTCAATCACTTATTAAGAAGTGGAAAATTCAGGGATCTCTTGATACCAAGCCAAGGTCAGGTAGACCAAGAAAGATTTCAGCCACAGCTTCCAGAAGAATTGTTCGGGATACAAAGAAAAACCCACAGGTAACCTCAGGAGAAATACAGGCTGCTCTGGAAAAAGACGGTGTGGTTGTTTCAAGGAGCACAATACGACGATACTTGAACAAAAAATGAGCTGCATGGTCGAGTTGCCAGAAAAAAGCCTTTAATGTGCCAATGCCACAAATGACAATACCTTGACATGCCTCTCAGTTTCTGGCACACTGTAATTTGGAGTGACGAGACCAAAATAGAGCGGTCACAACCATAAGCGCTATGTTTGGAGAGGGGTCAACAAGGCCTATAGTGAAAAGAATACCATCCCCACTGTGAAGCATGGTGGTGGCTCACTGATGTTTTGGGGGTGTGTGAGCTCTAAAGGCACGGGGAAAATTGATGGCAAGATGAATGCAGCATGTTATCAGAGAATACTGGCAGTCAATTTGCATTCTTCTGCACGAAAGCTGCGCATGGGACACTCTTGTACTTTCCAGCATGACAATGACCCTAAGCACAAGGCCAAGTTGACCCTCCAGTGGTTACAGCAGAAAAAGGTGAAGGTTCTGGAGTGGTCATCACAGTCTCCTGACCTTAATATCATCGAGCCACTCAAGGGAGATCTCAAACGTGTGACCTGGAGGCATTTTGCCAAGACGAATGGGCAGCTGTACCACCTGCAAGAATTTGGGGCCTCATAGACAACTATTACAAAAGACTGCACGCCGTCATTGATGCTAAAGGGGGCAATACACAGTATTAAGAACTAAGGGTATGCAGACTTCTGAACAGAGGTCATTTCATTTTTTTTCTTTGTTGCCATGTTTTGTTTTATGACCTACAGTTGAATATGAATCCCATAAGAAATAAAAGAAATGTGTTTTGCCTGCTCACTCATGTTTTCTTTAAAAATGGTACATATATTACCAATTCTCCAAGGGTATGCAAACTTTTGAGCACAACTGTATATGTTTTTTTGGTAAAATCTTTTATCAAAATGTCATAACTTGCTCTTCCGCTGATATGACTGACTCTTCTCCGCTGATGTATGCGAGACTGCAGCCAACAGTCAAATGTTTTGTCAGTTTTAACTCCACGCCTTCAAGAGAATGTCATGTACACAAGCCCAGCGCAGAGATGATGGGCAGTTTTCCTCCCAAAACCCTGATTTCTGAACAGCATCTGATCTGTGAGCGTTTATTGACGTCAGAGTGATGTACCTTCTCTGCGGGCGTCTCTCTCTTTGCGACGCTCCTCTGCTCTCCTCTCTCTCTCCTTCAGCTCCCGCTGCTCTTTCTGCTGCTGTTCACGGAGCTTGCGCTCTCTTTCACGCTGACGCTCCAGCTGCTCCAGACGATCTCTACAGGATCGCACAAATGCTCAGAAATCACACTCGGTTCATGAAGAATTGAATTTAGTGCTTCATGGTAAATTGATATGGTGTTAGTGTATTAACACACTGTATTTGTGTGAACAGCTATGACAGGGATTAGTAACAGACACACTTTTCATCAGGCATTACAAACAACTACCCATTTCTTCATGTCATCAAGCTGAACGTTTGAGATTATAATGTAATTTACATGGGACTTCACAGCAATCAGTGTGTGTGTGTGTGACCTCTCTCTGCGTGAGTGAGCTCTGGCCTGATCTCTCCGTTTCTGTCTCTCGTAATCTCTGCGAGTTTTGCTATCATCCTGCCACTGTCTCTTCCGTCTGTCGTTTTCCCGCTCTGTCTCTTTCTCTTTTGCGCGTACATGTTTCCCCCCTGAGAAGACAAGTTCAGGTCAATCCATTAAATACATACAATAATAGTACAACCTTTTAAGATCAAAACTCTTGGGGAAAGTGAACCACTTCAACTCTACAGGAGCATACTGTTTTAGGTTTAAAAATAAAAATGGACCATAACGTTTGTTAAGGTCATATTCCTTTTGGTTTGGATCAAATGTTTAAACATCTGTTGCTTCTGTTTTTAAGGAGCATACTGCTCCATCTATTGGTTAGATACATTATTATCATTGGCACTATCAATGAAGTACACTGTGTTTTGATCGCTGGTGGCAGTTCACTCAAAGCACATGCTGATTCATGACATCAGCATTAACATAATGATTTACCTCCTTCTGCAGAATGGCTCCTGTGCCGCCTCTTATCTTTTCTCTTCTCCTCTTTTCTGTGGTAGGATTTGTCTTTTCTGGCCATCTGCTGTGGAGGTTTGATTGCCAGAGATTCATCCTCCTCTCCTCTGCAGAAACACAGTCAATATCAGCTGACGCAATCAAACACAGCAAACAGCAGCAATTAGAGATGAAGGATTGAATGATTCTGATTCCTCTAAACGATTCCAATTCCACTGATGATTCTTTTAGGACTTTTGAGGAGGAAATAAAGAAATATGAAATGCCCTCAGCAGTCTGTTCCTTGAAGATTTCAACAGAACAGATATAACAAAATAAATACATTTAAAGGGTCATAAGACCTTATAAACACATTTTTGGAGATGTTAACAGATACGGATGTTTTGCACATTATGTAAACAATGGGAAAAACAGTGCATTTTTAGATTTGTTTTAGTCATTTACATGTTGAATCTGAATGTGATGTATTAGTGGCCATATACGTCACAGATTCAGAGCATCTTTAAGTTTATTCAATTTTGTAAAAAAAAAAGGGGGTTTTTTTTTTTTAATGGTTGAACTATATCCCTTTAAATTGAAATGTTTACTGCACACTACTCTAACTGCTACACAATAATCTAAACTGCATAAATTTGCCAGAGTACAAGAAAATCGAATGGCTAAAGGATGGTCAGAAGCACGCTTTGTAATGCATTTATTTATACAGTACATCGATAATTAGAACATATTATATCATGAGTGATATATCGACAGGACATTACTGACTGTGTGTGAGGGCTGCACCCGAGGAGAGCTACACAACGTTGCAGTATTTTAAATATTTATTACTATACTTAACGATTTAAATGGCGATTCATTTGTTGTTGAGCATTTTAAACCATTTACAGAGCAACACAAATGATTCACGATTTAAAAGACATATTTCAAGATCAATGCATATGAATTGGCAGGACACACAAATGATGCATCGAGAAAACCAATGAATCAATCTTTACACACCTGTTGCATAAGACCAACCAGTCAGAAATGACACTGATTTAAGTACACATAACATGGGAACGGTTCTTAGTTCATTTTGCGTTGGACTTGCGGTTCAGTAAGTGAGTCAGACTGATTCACTAAAAAGAACCAGCTCATAGGAGTCATTCATTTGGGAATCGGATTACACTGTATATTTCGTGCTGTAGACCCTGTAATAGTGCAGGAGCATCCTGGAATATAAGCGCAGTGACAGAACAATGCACGTTTGAGAGCCGTCACCAGAACTGTAAGTCATAAAAACCATTCCATTCCAGTATTTGTTTTTTTAAACGGAACAGCTTCTGAATCAGAACCAGTTCTTGGATCCCAACTTTAGTGACAACTGCACACAAATGTGCTGTTGTTTATGATCAGCTACTGCGATTATTACAATACAAGCAGTTTATAAGGTGACAGCACAGGGTTTAACCCCTGCATCAGAGTCAACGTATTGTTGACTGATAAGGAAGCATGACCACACTGAGCTACCTGTGCGCTACTTTGATTAGAGTTTTAACCATAGTGATAACCGTCAAAAAAAAAAAAAATGGCCCAATTTAGCTGAATTCACCTTCACATCACAATTGTGGGACAATCAAAGATAGGAGAATATGAGAGCACTTCCAAACCTGTCTTCAGTCGAGTCTTCCCGTGTATAGGTTGAATTACGTATGGTTATTTCCATCCTGTGGTCCCGTAGTTCTCCTTCCTCCGGAGTGTCCCGTTTAGATTCCCGATCATCCGTCTGTACCACAATAACGCAAAGAAAACAGAAAACATTTGACTGCGAAAAACACTCCATTATCCTTAGATTCGCAGATTAACCACCATTGCCTGATAACTATACACCCGATTACTGAAGTGGTCATTCCACCTAGTGTCAGCTCCAAAATCTCCCAACAGCCTTTCAATGGATGCTAGTTTTGAGCCACATGAACTGACGTCCATAGCAGAGCATCACACTCCCTCCACAGGCTCGTCTTCCAGAATGATCATCACGTATTCATCTGCATTACATCGGACACCCTGCCCTCTAGACATCACGATTGGTGTCGGCCAAACCAGAGGACCGCTAATTATCATATCAAAATTGTCAGCTGCTTTACTAACATGAAATTGCATGAATTGTTTTATAATGTTGTTCTACAGTGAAGTCATTTCCCATCCCTGGCTTTGATTATCTTACGTTCTTTAGTCGTTTAGGGTCACTCTTCTCTTCCAGCTCTCGTCGGCGTTTCTTCTCTTGTAGGATCTCGTCTAACGTTTTCACTTTCCAGGTTTCCTTTTCGTCCCCCATCAGCTCCAAAGCACCTCCCTCTGAAGACGACAGGAACATCTTTACTGAAAGACTTTCATGGTTACAGGTGCATGTCAACACGCTTTGTCGCTCCTTGGTTTGAAAAGTGTCCACAAAGGAGAGACTGAAACCCTTCAGCAAGCTCAGGACGGTGAAACACAAATGGAGCTGATTGCAGCAAACGTGTTTAGTTGCATGGTTTGAGACTTATGACCTATTCATAACAACATATTTCAACTCTTACAGCTAATAATATTCCTTGAAATGTACATGTATGCATACGACAGATGCTTTTATCCAAAGCAGCTTACAGTGCATTCAAGGAATATATCTGATCAGTTTGTGTGTTCCCAGTTGAGCTCCAGGAACTGCATGAGAAGTGTTGACAAATAATCCCAAAAGTATTGGACGATCTATGAGCACGGTCAATTAATCAGCCTATAATGAGCTCTTTTGAGACGATCAATCATATTAATGTCAGTCTGATTAACCCTCATTTCTGGTCTTCCTTTCGTTTTGGGGTCCCAGGAGCCATAAAGCAAGCACGTTTCAGTTTGCTATTTCAGGGTCCATTTGATCCAGCAAGTACACACAAAGTAGCACACACACCACTTCATCACTTTTACAACACAAAGCAGAATAATGCAACATTTTTCATAGCTGTTCTTATATTTACACATCAATAACAAAACAACACCAAGATGTCCACGTGTTCGTTTTCTGGACATGTGCTATGGTAGTACACGGTAATCATGCAACCTCTACAGCACTTTCCTGTCAAAAAATGAATAAAAGTCATGAAGTTTGGCCCTGACGTTGAGTATTACGTGCGTTATATTAAAGGAGGATTAATCACAATACAAGATAAATGAAGTCCATAAGCACTCGTGTAGTGAGAAACAAATCGACACGTGTGTAACACCCCTCATTCGTGATCAAATCCAGATTTATTATTACTGCTTTCAAGTTCAGTGTTTTACTCACCTGCGATTGTTTATTCGGCGCGTTCCCTCAACACCGGAACAACTATTCTCTTCGTCCTGCACCCGGGGCACGTTGAGCAGAAATCACATCGCCGCCTGTCGGTGATGACAATCAGAGATCTAACCACAATTCTCCGTCATTCAACGTTTAAACATTGACGGATCATTTCACATGCTTAACGTAAATTTGACAGCTAAAAAAAGAAACCTGCATCAGTACTGATTTCACTCTCTCCCCCTCACTGCACCTGTTTATTGATCCGATCACACCTGATCGTAAATGCACCTCCTTTCACTGCGGTCAGGCCAGCCTCCACTTGGAAAAACATGTTCAAGTTAGCCCGCACGCTGTTTTGCGGTACGCGTATACACTGTGCATTACGGTAAGAGCGCGTATTATTAAAAAAAAAAAAAAACTGATTTCAAAATAAAAGCAACCTTCAGTCCGTCAAGAATGAATGAAAAAATAGTAAATGAATAAAGATGCATAAATAACTACATAAAACAAAATGAATTAATATTAAACAAAAATATAAAAATTCCAAAGAACAGTTTCACTTCACAATGATGGTACACAACTTCAGAGTGTCACTCATACAATGTCAGGACTGGCTGATGTTGAATTTCAAAATTAAAGCCCAAAATTAAAAGTTTTCTATAAATTCAGATAGATATTTAAAGGAAACCTCCTGTTTCCAAAGAACAATTTCACTTCAGAATGATAGTACACCACCTCACCAATGTTAGGGAAGTCTGATGTTGGTGTACTATCATTCTGAAGTGAAACTGTTCTTTGGAAACAGGAAGTTTCTTATGACAGTCTGTCATTTTGGTGCTTAAAAGTCAGATGGTCTTTGGAAATGTATTCTTTATTATTAATTTATTATGAAGTTTGCTACTGTTATTTTTTTTTAATTAAAATAGTAAATTTTTTGTTTAGTACTTATTCATTTTGTTTTATGTAGTTATTTATGTATCTTTATTAATTTACTATTTTTTCATTCAATCTTGAGGGACTGAAGGTCGCTTTTATTTTGAAATCAGTTTTTCCGCGCTCTTACCGTAATGAACAGTGTATACGCGTACCGCAAAACAGCGTGCGGGCTAACTTGAACATGTTTTTCCAAGTGGAGGCCGCAGTCTCTTTTCACCACATCTGTTCGATGTCTGATTTAATGACTGCATACATCAATCATTACGGTATATGTGTTTCTGCATGATAATAAAACGCAAAAAGTATAAGAACAACAAGAAATTGCAAAGAAAATTGGCTTATTTTCTGCCAATTATA
The DNA here is from genome assembly GCF_019703515.2 of Myxocyprinus asiaticus. Taxonomy (NCBI): domain Eukaryota; kingdom Metazoa; phylum Chordata; class Actinopteri; order Cypriniformes; family Catostomidae; genus Myxocyprinus; species Myxocyprinus asiaticus. The sequence goes on from NC_059376.1 coordinate 890,217, forward strand.
TTTGCATTTAATCTTAGCGAAACCATGACATTTAGAGCACAATTGTCTGTTATTTTAATGGAGAACTTGATTTTAACTGAGCTGAAGTGCTTCATATCAGACACACTGAAGTTCCGTGAAGTCTGACAGGGCTGTAACCACTATACACATTCAGTATTCATAATGGTCTACAGACATGGGTTGTTTTGCATGGTTATTACATTTGCCCCCCAATCCAATCCTGAATATGAGGTTACATCCTTGTCTGTACATGAGTGCGTGCGCTTTCCACACGTGTTTTTTCCCCTTTTCAAACCACACATAACCGGCAAAGTTTAAAAATCTCGTTTTATTGCAGCTGTTGATTGACAGGTAGAATTTTCACCCTAGAACTCCCGTTTTAATGGGGATTAAAAAAGACGGAAATGTTACAACTCAGTCCGTCAGATACTGTACCTCAAATGAATGCCAAACATGTTCCCACTACACCAAAAAATAACATACAAAAGTACCATATGACTTCTTCTACTATAATGAGTTCATTCTGTTTGGCAAAGTTCCCTTGTTGCTGGTGGTGTCCACTTCCAAGTGTGTGATGTTTGATTAGACACGGTTCACTTCAAACACAAGTTGAATATTAGTGGTGTGATGGGAGCTCAAATGAGAACATCAGGTGTCTCCCAAGGACATTTTATTGGTCTGCAGTGAGAAATATAACCAAATATTACATAAACCGGGTCACCACTGAACCCACATCAACACAACAAATGTGCCAAGTGTATAAATCACAACCTGATATAAAAATGAGCGGATCATTGAACTTTCACACACACAAAGTCATGCATGAACACCCTGAGCTGTGTGACCCGTATCAGTGTGTGTAAGGCAACACAATGCTTTAAGTTCTTATATTTCACCACATTACATCATAATGCAGAAAAACATGGTTCATTCTGAGGTATTATTCCACATCTACTGCACACAGGGCATTTTTAATGAGTTGGTCAGAATGATCAAAAACTATTGGGATATTTGGTTAAATCAGCCCACTTTATAACAGAGGACAGTGACGGTTTGTGAATGTGGCAATTGCACTTTGTAAGATGTGGATAATTCCCAAGCGTTCAAATAATGTGTTTGCCTTCTCAAAACTCTAAATAAATTGCAACCCATCGCACATCCCTTCATAATGAAGAGACCAAACGTTTTAGTTTTTTTAAGCGAAACACATGGAAATGCACAGGATTATGCTGCACTTTATACATTTAATAGAGAAATGCAGAATTCATTTAAAATGAAAATATGTTCCTTTGATGCACACTTTCAGACCAAATTATACCGATAATTACATTTAGTGGTTAATTTACATTATTAAAATTACTTCCCACGCACAACCCACCACAGCTGATCGGTAGATCTTTATGGACCAATATTTAAACATTGCTTTAGACAAACAAGATTAGCTTATTTGATCAGTTTCAGGTAACCTTTCAAAGACATTCTCACTACTAAATGAAAAAACAATCAAAAATCTGTGAAAGTTTACATGCATATCTGGAGACAATTGGGTACTCTGGACATAATCTTAATTTCAGAAAAGTACATGACAAAATAAGTGACGACGCTTGAGCAATAAAAATGGAAAACAATGAGAAAACATATATATTCATGCCAAATCAATCAGTTTCTGCAACAGTCCTTGTGGCTACAGTAAATCATGATTGTTTTGTGGACAAAGATTGTGGTTTGCTACAATCGTTGCATTTGGAATGCATAAAGTTCTGTCACGCAGGATTGTACAAGAGAACAAAAAGTATAGCTTTTGCCTCGTCAAGAAGATGATGGAATGTGAGGGCATAAAATATAACTCAATAAAGATGGTGACATGCTGCCAAAACATCTTTTTTCAAAAGAACTTTGCAAGATGTACTGTATACTAAAAAACATATTTCATATATGATTAGTCATATTTCATCCCAAAAACAAAAGAAAAAAAACAATGACATTAAGACAATGAAGCCTACTTTTAGAACCATTTCATTTTTTTTTTTAGTTTTTTTGCATTGTGACAAAACAATTAAGCACATTTCTCATAACTGAACACAAAATAATATTTTATTAAAAGATTTTTAAAATCCACTTGTAAAGTATAACAAAGTACACATCATGGTAGCATTTGTTGTGCTGAATTTAATTTATGCTGACATGGCCATACAAGATGATTTTCATAACTGTATGAATAAGAATGAGATGCATTATAAGGGTAATGAAAATCCACTTGTCATAATGCAAAAACGATCTTAATAGTCCTAAATATAGGCTTAGTCTCTTTTAAGCAAAATATATTCATCATTTCTTAATTTGGGGGTGAAAAATGTCTTTGTTCATATTTAGCCTCAAATACTGTATAAAAGTGCCATATTATATATACACAACACTTTCTCACATTGCTCGACAGACTCTTGGTTTTCACCAGACAATATTTTCACTTTAAAAAAACAGAGAATTAGTGGATCCCCCCCCAAAAAAAAAACATTTAAAGGCATCGCTTGAAACCCAAACGAATGTTTAATACCACAGTTTTGCATTTTCTTTTTCACCACCTTTGAGATCATTTTCAAACAAATGCAGTTACATTTCAAACCAGGATCAAGACGTCCTTATGCTTCTTCAGCATCTGCATTTCTATCCCTCATTCAGTTTTAAGGAACATGACTGTCTCCTCAGTTTATCTGGTAGACGTGACATCATCCTGGATCAGGGGTTTCTGCTCGTATTCGGCTGACTGCATGAGAGCATCTCTCTGCATCCGTTTCGCCTTGTTATATAGCAGAACGCCCACAAACACCATGACGGTCCCCACCGCAGACACGGCCGTGATGGGGTTACTGAACACAATGATGCTCAGCCAGATGGACAGAGCATGTTTCACTGTGCTCGCAACACTGCACACAGAAATCAGAGGAGAACATCAGTAAATCACCATTCATTCAGACTACAATAGAACAACAATGCGTTCATTTCTGGTCACTTTAAGATGATGTTTCTCAACACTGTTCCTGGAGGTCGTGTGTTAGAAAACGTGTAGTACTGTTGGCGTGCGTCCAGGAAAAGGGTTAGGAAACACTGTAAGAATCTCATGAAACCTATCGAGAACACATCTGGGTCATGTTTCACCCAAAGACTTTTAAATGAAGATTTGCAGAAAGAAAATATACATTTTTAGGACCATTAATATTTTTTGTATTGTGAATATATTTTCATGATTTAAGCACATTTCCCACCCTCCAATTCTCATTAACATAAATAAATTATTCATACATCATGGTAGTATTTTTAGTACTGTCTTTAATTTATGTAGATTTTAATTAGAGTTGTCAATTAATCGATTTTTTAATCCAATTAATTACATGACAAACCTACTAATTAATCAAATGAATCATAATAGCAAATAACAGTACTGTACTTGCTGAGAAAGGCCCCCACATTCATTTAAATAATTAAATATAATAATATATAATAAAGATAATAATTGTGATAATTCAAATACATCACATTATTTCGGCAGATGAGTAAAGCATTGATTGGACAATACAAAAATTGTCTTCAGAAGTCCATATATTGTCATACAATCGACAGCAATCCATTTTGCAACTGAGTTCATCAAAATCGGACACGTTCTTGCGTTATTTTTAATTGTCGGTCTATAAAAATATGAGTCAGACACTGGCTTGTAAAGTCATAAACGACAAGTTTTTAGTATGCTTTGTCAAATAAAAAGTAGATGAAACTCTGAAAATCTCATCTGGAGATCCCTGCATTCTGTTGCATTTCGTCCAGCTTTCAAGAACACGTCCTGTGTGAACGGCTCTCATTCTGTGGCTGCGCTGCTTGTGAGGTTTGTTGAGTCGCGCTGACTGCTCCATGCTGACACGCCTTGGAAAAACTCTAAATTACATGAATTTCAAGTGTGAATTACTTCGAAAGTAAGTACTTTTAATATGGAATTTACGTACGGTTCAGGGGGCATGATTAATTGCATTTATTTTTGTAACAGGTTATTTTTTATATATATAATTTTTGACACATGTTAAAACAACTTCCCTAATTTGAATCTAAAATTGTGTCCAGACAGGATGATCTCAGTAATGAGAATCACCATTGAAAATAATGATGAGAATTTGGCCTGAAATATTCCCAGCTGTCATGAAAATAATGTCACAATGTATAAACTCTTAATGGCTTTATTTACTTAATGCAAAACAAAGGGTTTTCTGATCCAGGGCCCCTCCAAATAAAATTGCTTGATTTTATTGCCAACACTGTATCCTAACTTTTATAACATAATAACAAAACTTCTATTTATTTTAAAAAGCTATACAACTTGGTAACCGTTAACCAATATACAGAATTTTGTTATATTTTTACAGAACTTTCTATATGTTTTATCTATCAGCACACAGTCCTCTTCAGTAAGTTTATAGACCCCCGTTTGAAAACCATGGTGATGAGGATGAAGCTCTCACCTGAATGTGACAGGAGAGATGCGGCCCATGAGTGCATACGCAGTGACGCTCTGTAAGTGGAACAGGGCGCCATCAAACAACAGCAGCAACACAACATCCTGAGACAGCTTGAAGTTTTGCTCACTCTTTCCAAGCCCAGGTATGTCCTATAAAACAGTGACATCAACCCTCACTGACATCATCAGTATGGCTGAAATAATCGAGATTACAATTACAGCAACCACAATTAAATTAACATGAAGTGTCAATTACACACACAAAACAAAAGTTCAATGAACTTTATAAAACTGAGGAAAACTTTTTCACTCAATTAAATGACAGTATTTTAATAAAAACATTTATTGCAAGTATAAATGCCTGTGTACTTGCAGTTTCAGTAATAGGTTACTTCTCACAGATTAATTTTAAGTCAGGCATGCGGCATTCTTAATATTCAACACAAAAACCACAATGACAGTGACACTCAATAATCATATTTATAAGGACTGTTGATTTAACACGCTAAATCAGCGCAATTAGATAAAAATAATAAAAAAAAAAAATGTAATTAGCACAATCAATCATTCCCCTGGACTGTAATAAGGCATTTTTTTTCTGCCACCAGAGCAATTCAAGACTGAAGCACAACCTTCATGCTTTTGTGAGTCCCAGTCAGCAGGGGGCAGTAAGCGCATCTCCAGCTGTACAGACAACAAACCAGAAAGTGCCCTGAAATGTTCCTGTCAGGCTAATCTGCCTAGAATTTTGGGTGGGGTTTGGGCCTCTGGTGCCTGCCAGGAATAATTCCAGGCACCTTTGATCATTGGGCCCAGTTTATAAACTATTCATAAGACTTTACCATGTGGTACTTGGGGCAGATTGCATGCCATATTCTTTATATAGGCTACACTTCCAAAGCAAAATGAACTGTGTTCCAAAATTACTGTATTGCTGTTTTATGTGCCATTATATCAAGACAGTCAACTTCACAACAGCCCTCTCAGCCACTAAACAATTAACAAAACAAAACTGATATTCCAATTTTTTAAATTGTACACATGATGCCGGCAATATATGTGCATGTGATTTGGTAACGATGCTCACAGAAAAGAGTTGCAAGCTAAAAGCAATTGAACGCTGTACTTGAATTCAGTTATTTAAAATAGAGCTTATGTAACAATTCTTAAACATTTTTGTCACAACTTAATTTCATTACGTGCAATCAATTAAAATGTGTAAAAAGGAAGTTAAATTAATCCATTTGCATTGGGACAACTTACATTTTCATTGGCCATAACCAGATGTACATGTGATACCATGTTTCAAGCATGCAAGTAAAAATTGCGAATTAATGTCTTAATATTCACTGTTTTATTGTGGTATTTGCACTGATGCTGTTTGTGGCCCCTTTGACCAATGTGTCATGTTAGTGCATCTCTTTCCATACATATTAGGGCTGTAAATCAGATTTTTTTTTTTTTATCTAATCAAGTACCTGATATGCATATTAATCAAATAACATATATCGGTATTTGCTGATAAAGGCCCACAAATAAAATCATTCACTCAAATAATTAAATAATATAATATATAATAAAGATAATAATTGTGATAATTAAAAACATTACATTATTGTGGCAGAAGAGTAAAGCATTGATTAGAGTTACACGAAACAAAACGTGGCTTTAGAAGTCGATATATCCTTTTTTCCATTTCATTGAACATAAATCTATATTTGGCGTACAATCCACAGCAATCTATTTCTATTTGCAATTGAATCAATCAATATGTCTGAGATAGTTTTATTATAAGGGCTTTTCTAAGGATGCGTCTATGTACACATGCGTCAGACAGACGGCTTTGAAGCATCTCACTTTGGTTGTGTACACAAACGCAGCACAAATTTTTAGGATGCTGTGTTACGTTAAACATAGTTTAAAACTTAGAAAAACACGCCTTGTACAATGGGCCTAAACTTGTTTATCTTTCTTTAACCTCCTGAGACTCGAGCGTGACTTCTGTGTGCATTTTCCATTTCTCTTTTTGATTTGTAACTAATAGCACCTAATGAACAAGAAAAAAATTATAATTCTAGAGCAAATAGTTTTCCTAAAAATTACATATGTGAACAGCAGGACTAAGTTATGAAATGTTAAATAATACCAAGCTACAGAAAGTCTGATTTTTTGAGACGTTACAAACATTACCGCTGATTTTCTATAAAGCTGAAAAAGAATTCTTATTCAAAGTAATGTCCAGCATCTTCCAATCACTGCCAACCATGTTAAAATAAAATGTAGCATTATACAATTCTGAATCTATGTACTGATTATCATTGTCACATGTCTGCCAAACATGTTGAGTGATCCAAACATCATCTGCAGCCTGAAACTGAACTTTTGGTCAGATTTTAAGAGTGAATGCACTTGGCTGCATAGAAAGCTATAGGATGCACCCTTGCTCCCTATTTAGTGAATGACTTAACCTCCAGTGTGCTGTGCTGTGCACAAGTCTCAGAACAGTTCGAAATGCATCTTATTTTCATCCTAACTCCATATAAAGTCTCTGAAAGCAACATTTTTCAGCTTTTGGATGAACCCATTGATTCTCAATGTAAAATTGCACCATAAATATATAGGAATGCATTTACCAATGTTAGTGAATAGGACCATATTGTACAGTGATAAATTTAACAAAATATATATTAAAATGAAGCGAACTGACCCACAAATGTGTTAATGAAAAATATTTAAAATAACTAACATGTTTTTTAAACTTTTGAGAGAACATGGTCCTAATTTCCACATATGTGGACATCATGTTTATCAGCACACTGATGCTCGAAAAATGAATGGAGTTTTTAAAGTGGCATATCAAACAAAACTAGAGATGCTACTCTTTACAACCAAACAGGTTTCAATCAAAAAATGTACCAGAGACACTTTTGTAGGCACTGCGCCAGAAGTTTAACCCTTAAATGACAGCGTGGAGTCTTATGAACAGTATTCAGGCAGGTTTAATTCATTTAAATTATGCGTTGCATATAGCAAAGCCAAAATACTGGACACAGGGTCGCACAAAGTTAAAGATGAAGAGTGTAATGAAAGTTTATTATGCAGTAGCCTTTTTTTATAAAAGCAATTAGGCACTCGAGGCCACGCTGTGTCGTTAATAAAACGAATATACAGCACTCTGTGTCATGCCTTTATATTTACGATGTAGCCCAACCTCTTTTACCTTATTGCTTAATTATAGGTCCATAAGCAATCTGAACTCACTTTCGGTGGCACTGTACAGCTGGTGTCCCGGACTCGTACACTGTAGCTTTGTTGTCTGCCCATATTTGTTTGTTTTCTGGCTGTCCATGAGGAAAGTTATCAGAATTTTCTAGACCATGACAATGTTTGCAGTTTTTGTTACTGGTGCTGACTGTTAGAAAACTTTTCGCCATGGGCCGAGTTACACCAACATGTTCTGCTGGCGTGCTGCCGTTACAGCAGGGAACAACTACATTCACTTATACCGACTAAGACAACTCCCCTGTTGACCTAGCTGAGGCTGTTAAAAAGCATCGAGCTCACTACTCAAGGAAGCATCTACGGAGAAGGGGAAAGAGAGGAGGGATACGACAACATCTCAGAAACGGGAAAAAAACCACCGCTACCATCCATGTTTTTAAGTAACGTTCGGTCTTTCAGGAACAAAATGGAGAAACTTCGCACAAACTCCAGGATCTGCTTTGAGTACCGGGATGCCTGTCTGATGGTTTTTCCCTCATTCAGGCAGACTGGAATGAAACATCGGGAAAGAGCAGAGGTGGAGGTGTCTGCGGTTAGCACACAGTGAGAGAGACAGTGTTTAGTCCTGATAGGGCTGTCACGATTATGAAATCTGGCTGACGATTAATTGTCAAAAAAATTAATTGCGTGTATGAACCAGGAACCATTCCATTTGCCATTACATGATCATTTAAAGTGAAACCAGAGCACTTTGCATTCACCATCACAGTTTATCCTTGTTCGATTATATTTTTGTGGGAGTTTGCGCTTGAGAAGTTCTTCACACGCTCTTCCGGACAGGAGCTGGTTGATGTCCGTGGTGCGGCTGAATGACACACAAATGCACCATTCATGGCATTTCTACAGTATATTCGCTTCAAATTCCCTTATTTGGGCATTAAAATTTAATTGGAATTAGAATGCCCAATAATCACGGTTGTCTCAAATAACCGGGATCAGATGGTTATTTAATAATGTCTTGATGTTGAACTTTTGGGTTTATCAATGAGACCCTTTCATCTATGGAATTCGGGAACATTATAATTTGTGCAGTATATGTTTCACCGGGAGGGAATGTGGTAAAAGACGCAAGCTGTATAACAGATTGTGTTCACCAGCACCTGAAGTGCACTCCAGGAGCTCCCATCTTCATCCTCTGTGATTTTAATCACTGTAGGTTAGAACTCTCCCTCCCTGGATATGAACAATATGTCAAGTGTGATACTCGAGGTAACAAGATCTTGGATAAGTGTTATGGGAATGTAAAGAACGTGTACACTGCAAAGTCAAAACCACCTTTGTCAATCTGCGACCATAACACAATTAATTTAATTCCTACGTATAGGAATGTTTTAAAGAGCAGTAAGCCACAGACTAAGACAGTGGCTGTGTGGTCGGAGGATATTATTGAAACACAAAAGGGTTGTTTTGCTTGTACGGACTGGCAAGTATTTCATGAACTGGACAGTGATGAAGCAACAGAAACAATAACAGATTATTTTACATTCTGTGTGGACATGGCTGTTGAGAAAAAAATTGGAACAGTGTTTCCTAACAACAAACACTGTATTACAAAAGGAAGTTAAGGACTGTATAAAGAGGGAAAAAAATTGAATTATTAATCATGATCGAGGGGAACTCAAACGAGTTCCAAAGGAATTAAATACAATGCTGAAGTGTGCAAGCAAGCAGCATAGAGACATTATAGAACAGAGTTGTGTGATGCCATGAAAATGGTAACAAATATGGAACCGTGTAGGAAGAAACGTATAACCAATAATGATCTACAAAAGGTGAACGAACTGAATGTTTTTTTATCTTAGATCTGATGTCCAGGATTTCCCCTCTGAGAAAAGGGCTGTGGTAGACACTATTTCATGTGATATGGAGCAGAGACTGGAGGTTGCTCCACATGCAGTACAGTCACTCTTCAGAAGTCTGTGTACTAAGAAATCTACAGGTCCAGACAGCATCTCAGCTTTTTTGTTAAAAACCTTACTTTAGCATGGTACCCTGTATTTCAAAAATCTTTGGACTCACACTCAGGGTATCTGCAGGTATCAGCTTATCCAATTTAATACTTTTTAATACCCTTTTCAAAAATATTTAAGACTTACCCATTACTTCAATCACTATTGGGATTAATGCATATACTTATATAGGTATACATAAACCCACCACTAGATGCAACATGAAGTCACATATTAAAATGACACATTGCTAATGCCAGAGTAAAGGGCTGGTTTGATGCTGTATGCTTACTGTGTGTATTTTTATGAAGACACCTAAAGAAGTTATTAAAGTCCAAAAATCTTACATAAACAGCCATTTGTTTTTGTTTTTCTGTGCAGTCATTGAGGCTCTCTTCAAACATGAGCACCAACAAGCTTCTCCTTGAACTCGACCAAATAAAATGATATATGCTGTCATGCCACATGTGAAACTTTCTGCTTTATCTGAGCTACATTTTTGCTACATCAGGGAACATTGTTTGAAAAAGCTGGCAAATATCTTCGTTCAACCTGAACGAGTGATGCTTTACCACTCTTCTGAGATGCCACATAACTTCAGCCTGCAATGAATCAGTTGCTGTTTATTTATTTGCACCAATACAGCAATTCAGTTGGCCTAATAAAAAGCAGTATTTACCAACATACTGTATATTTTTAATAAAAAACATTTTTGTGAATTAACAGTGTGTGCAAAAATTACAGTACAATTTCACTCACTTTTTTGGAACCCATTTGAATATAATTGTATTATATTTTTAATAACATTATCATTGTGGGTTCCTTTCAAGTGCATTATTATGATATCAAATTGAATTATAATTTTGAGGATTAGATTTGTTTTTATATAGTAGTACTACATTTCTGTAGTATTTACTTCAGCTTCACTTGGAGTCTTTATTTTGGCAGAAAGGGCGGTGTTTATTTAACAGTTTACATTGTTCCTCATTTCAAATCTGGTTAAACAGTCATCTCCTTTCCTGTGATACTGTGTCACATTTTTAGATTTGTATAATAACTTTGCTTTGACTCTGGCCTTCAGGACAGCCGATGGAACAGCACCCTCTTACTTTAATTCACTCCTCCAGGTCTATGTCCCCTGTCGCTCGCTGCGGTCAAAGAATGAGCGAAGCCTGTTGGTTCCATTGCAACGTGTCACAAAGTCGATCATTCATATTCTCTGTTCCTCAGTGGTGGAAAGCCTTCCACCAGATATCAGATATATTCTCCAGATATCATAAACATAGACTGCGTATAATATGTACAGTTTTACCATTATCTATGAAGCAGATATTAATCCTCATCTTCAATTATTTGTACTTTTTATAAAAAGCTTTTGAATATAAAGTTAATTTCACCATATTGTGTTATATCCTAAAATAATCTGTGTTGTAAAATATTTTACTAACTCTTTACACTAAGGCATGTTTGTATTAATTTCAAAATTAGTTAATTCAATGTGGGACTATTTTGAAAATGATGTCACCGGCATCTCGTCTCATTATCTCCACACACACACACACACACACACACACACCAACGCAGAGTGAAAGCACAGGACAGCGCCAGTAACGGCTACAAATGCACAAATTGTATTACGCTGCATCATTTGAGTCCGATTTATTTTTAGGAAAAACACGATTTTAGTTTACGCTTTTAAATGATGTCACTGCTATATCGAAATTCAAACAATAAATGTTGTATTTATACTCTTTAATGGTGCCTGTGACGGACTGCGGTAGCTGGCAATTCAAACAGAGCGGGGCACAATGCTCTCTCTCTCTCCAACTTATAGCACGAAAAAACATGAATGAACCTCTGAGGGTATGTTGAAAGATATGGTGCAACTTACTGAAATATGTCTTCTCTCAAAGCATTTAAAAGACACACAAGCCTTTGCATGGCTACTTTTCATACATTTTAGTGCTGCTTTTAATACTCTGTAACCTCACTTGCTTAAGAAACTGAGAGAGCTGAATGTGAATCCTTTTCTAATCAAGTGGTTTTATTCATTTTTAACAAATCAAACCCAACAGGTTAGGGTCAGCAATTCCTTTTCTGAAATTAAAAGTATCAACATTGGGGCCCCCCCAAAGTTGTGTCAGTTCCCCTATTTTGTTTATGTTAAATACCACTGAATGCACTAGCAGCATGGAAAATAATTGTGTTATTAAATTCTCAGATGATACTGCTATTTTAAGTTTACTACACAAGATACTTCTTAGAAGTTTTTACAGTGATGTGACAAAAATCATTTGATTTTAAATAAGGAGAAGACAGTTGAAAAGATATTTAACCCTAGGTTTGTGGGGGACCTTAGTCCAGTGACAATTGGTGATAACCCTATTACTCAAGTTTCTGCATACAAGTATCTGGGGGTCCATATTGATAACTCACTGTGCTGGTTTTTTTATATTAACAATTTATGTTCAAGATCGCAGCAGAGGTTGTACTTCTTGCACAGGTTAAAGGTATATAGGGTGAATCAGAAAATTATGTTTTTATTTTATTTATCTGTTTTTGAAAATCTGATAAGATATGGTTTAACATAATGTATGGTAATCTGTCATTACAGTTCAAAGCAAAGGTTGCCCGCCTTGTACATATACTGCTTTAAAACTTATAGGGTGGAAAGAAAACCGACCCATCCAGGAGCTATATGAGCAGTCTGAGGCAAGAAAAATCATAGCTGATGGGACCCATATCCACAATGAGGAATACAGACTTTTACCTTCAGGTAGATGGTTCCGAATTTTATTATGTAAGTCTAACCGTTTTAAAAATGTATTTGTGCCAACCTCAGTCAGACTTTTAAATAAGATCTCTTAAAGATTCTTGAACTGTAGGTTTTATGGATTTTCTTCATTTTATATTGTGCTATTTTTTGTATTTGAAATTTTATATCATGTCGTTAGTACTTTTATCACTATTTACAGTGCATTCAGAAAGTATTCAGACCCCTTCATTTATATTCACATTTTGTAATGTTGCAACCTTATGCTAAAATGCTTTAAATTATTTATTATTTATTTTTTCACATCAATCTACACAAAGGTGGTGCCCAGTTTCCTCAGACGGTCAAGTGAATGTTCAGTGAGTCAGGTCCACACGGCTGCATCGAGAACATCACACAATGACTTAATCATTCCATTGACTTTATGAAGGACATCGCTTGCTGTGGGCATGTAAATATGTTGCGTCCATCCTTAACATCTATTCTCAATTTGGCCAGGAACATCAGTGCAAAAGCGACCTTCCATTAATGTAAGAGTTTCTTGCATTCCTTGAATCAATCACGTTTCTCTTGTTGAATTCGCAAAGTCTGGGAACAAGAAAATGCTGTGGTTCTTCCAAGAAAGCCTTCCTTTACTCCTCGCCTCACGTAACACAAGACTGCATGATTTCAGAAATGTGGCCAGAATTGATCGGGGGCATGTCCCTCAGCGGATCTCCGAGCTGGAACTCTGTGAGCTCCCTCGATTTCCAGCTTATGGCCTGTTATGTCGAGCAGACTTGGGAAGCGCTCGTCTTGGCATTTCACCATATCTCGGCCGCCTCCTTTCACAGGAATTCCAACAATTCGGACGTTGTTTCGCCGGTTACGATTCTCTAAGTCTTCCAACTTTTTCCAGATGCGCTCCAAGTCCGCTTGCAGGTTAGTAGCTAATTCCCTCTCCGAAGACTCCAGATAATCGATCCGTTTCTTGACGTCCCCCACTCTTGTAACCAACTCGGAGAACTTCGTCTCCATGCTTCGTCTCAATCGACGTATTACAGCAAGATCCTCCAAGTCAGCAATGATCTTCGCCAGCATTGCCGACATACCCCATAATGACAATGCAAAAACCAGATTTTTTATAACTTTGCAAATGTATTAAAAAGAAAAAACTGAAATATCACATTGACATAAGTAATCAGACCCTTAACTCAGTACTTAGTTGAAGCACCTTTGGCAGCAATTACAGCCTCAAGTCTTTTTGGGTATGATGCGACAAGCAAACCTGAATTTGGGGATTTTCTGCCATTCTTCTCTGCAGAACCCCTCAAACTCTGTCAGGTTGGATGGGGACTGTCAGTGGACAGCCATTTACAGGTCTCTCCAAAGATGTTCGATTGGGTTAAAGTCCGGGCTCTGGCTGGGCCACTCTTGCGTTGTCTTGGCTGTGTGCTTAGGGTCATTGTCCTGTTGGAAGTTGAAGGCCCAGTCTGAGGTCCTGAGTGCTCTGGACCGGGTTTTCATTAAGGATATCTCTGTATTTTGCTGATGCTGAAAAACACCCCCACAGCATGATGCTACCACCACCATGCTTCACCGTTGGGATGGTATTGCACAGGTGATGAGCGGTACCTGGCTTCCTTCAGACATGACACTTGAAATAGAGGCCAAACAGTTCAATCTTCATTTCATCAGACCAGAGAATCTTGTTTCTCACAGTCTGAGCATCCTTTAGGTGCTTTTTTATGTCTTGCACTGAGGAAAGGCTTCCGTTTGGCCACTCTGCCATAAAGCCCAGATCAGTGGAGTGTTGCAGTGATGGTTGTCTTTCCACAAATTTCTCCCATCTCCACACGTGATTTCTGGAGCTCAACCAGAGTGACCATCGAGTTCTTGGTCACCTTTCCTACCAAGGACCTTCTCCCCCGATTGCACAGTTTGGCTGGGCGGCCAGCTCTAGGAAGAGTCTTGGTTGTACCAAACTTCTTCCATTTAAGAATTATGGAGGCCACTGTGCTCTTGGGAACCTTCAATGCAGCCGAAAGTTTTTTGTAGCCTACCTCAGATCTGTGCCTCAACACAATCCTGTCTCTGAGCTCTGCAGGCAGTTCCTTTGACCTCATGGCTTGGTTTTTGCTCTGATATGTATTTTCAGCTGTGAGACCTTATATAGGCAGGTGTGTGCCTTTCCAAATCATGTCCAATCAATAGAATTTGCCACAGGTGGACTTCAGTCAAAGTATAGAAATATCTTAAAGATGATCCAGAGAAATGGGATGCACCTGAGCTAAATTTCAAGTGTCATAGCAAAGGGTGAATACTGAATACTTCGGTCAATGTGATATTTCAGTTTATTCTTTTTTTTTTAAATGATAAAAGTTATAAAAAAAATCTGTGTTTTGCTTTGTCATTAGGGGGTATGGAGTGTAGATAGATGCGAAAAAATAAAAGCATTTTTGCACAAGGCTGCAACATAAAATGTGAAAAAATGAAGGGGTCTAAATACTTTATGAATGCACTGTATGCTGTGTTGTATGTTGTATGTGTTGATGTCTACTAGCTGCTGTGAAACGAGTCCAAGACACATTTCCCTATTCAATTAAAAAACGAATTGCTCATATATTTAAATAAAAAAAGCCATATTTGTGTGTTTTCCAATTCACTGTCAGTTGCCCTTCAATTTAATGTAGTCTGTTGTAATAGTTTTGGGAGACCACAGAGGGGTGAAATAACATTTACTATAATACAGAAGGACGCATTGATGTGGTGCAGGTGGCACTCCAAAGTTGTGAATCTAGTCACCATACACACAAAAGTTACGAAGGTTTTTGTACTTCTTCAAGAATGAACAAAATGACGTTGATGAGTTTGCAGGTTAGTGTACGAAACTGGCAAACTAATGGCGACATTTATGATGCAATTCGTATGTCGCCTTGAATAGGTTTCATTCAAGCTGTCAAACCACAAAAAAATAAATAAAATACTTATAACTGAAAATACATTCTATAGGCTACATGAAAGATACATATACAGAATATATCATCCAGTGATGACTAGAGTAAATAATCTATGTCCTTTGATAACGATTTGAGTCTAATTTAATGGAAAACTACGTGAATTGCACTCCGTAGCGCGGCAGAATTTTAAGCAGCCACCAGATGTAGAGCGGAGGTGTGCGTACCTTCAAAGAAAATAATGATTTTGATCGATAATCGTTTTAGAACATGCCATGCCATCTGCGTCCAATGTGCTACCCCCTTTAATTTGCCCTGCTGCTCACACTTTACCAGCATTGTGTTTAGAAATATGTATGAAGAGACAAAGACTATTTCTACCACTTTGTCTGTGTAAACGAGGAATTGTCAGATCATCAATAGTTAAGTATGGAGTGCCACAGGGATCAGTTTTAGGGCCTCTGCTTTTCTCCTTATATATGCTTCTCCTGGGAGACATTATCAGGAATCATGGAATAAGTTTCCACTGTTAAACGAAATCCAGCAAAATTAGCAGTGTATCAATGAAATCAAAGACTGGAAGGGGAGAAATGTCCTCCTACTCAATTCCAACATAACAGAGGTACTAATTATTGGACAAAATACCTCCAAAAATAAGCCGCTAAAATATAATGTGACTCTCGAAGGATGTACTGTTACATCATCCTCTACTGCGAAGAACTTAGGTGTTATATTTGATACCAATCTGTCCTTTTAAAATCAAATTTCCAATGTTTCTAGAACAGCATTCTTCCACCAATATTGCTAAGTTACGTCACATGCTCTGTTTATTATTACTGTAGTGCATTACTGGGAGGATGTCAAGTTCAATAAATAAACTTCAATTGGTTCAAAATGCAGCTGCTAATTTAAAAATTGTTAACTACATACAAAGATTTGAATGGTCTAGCTCCGCAGTACTTAAGTGACCTTCTGACACGCTATAATCCATCACGTTCATTACAATCGCAAAATTCTGGCCTTTTAATAGTTCATAGAATATCAAAATCCATAAAGGAGGTAGATCCTTTTCCTATTTGGCTCCTAAACTATGGAATAGTCTCCCTAACACTGTTTGGGATGCAGACACACTCACTGAGACTAAAGACTCATTTATTTAGCCAGGCATGCACCTAATTTATCCATCAACTCACAATTAGGCTGCTATAGTTAGGTCTGCTGGAACCAGAAACATTGATCATGATCTATAACTCTGCATAAAATTGAATGGCATCTACGCTAATATTATTCTATTTGTTTCCCTGTCTCAACCTCGGGATTCATATCCTGAGGTTACCAGAACCGGCCAGAACCAGCTCCGTTCCTTTATAATTTAAAACCATGACTTGCACTGCACATAAATAACTAATATTGGCATTATATTCAAGTTGTTTAGTCAGAGGGGAACTGGACCCCACAGTGAGTCTGGTTTCTCCCAAGGTTATTTTTCTCCATTAATCAACATCTTATGTAATTTTGTGTTCCTTACCACAGTTGCCTTCGGTTTGCTCACTGGGGTTCTAAATACAATTATTATTATTTTTTTTACACACAATTTACAATTATATCTTTATCAAACTGCACAATAATGACTTTGAGACTTTATATATATTATAGTTTCATTTTCTGTTAAAGCATGATTTTCTGTAAAGCTGCTTTGAAACTATGCGTGTTGTGAAAAGCGCTATACAAATAAACATGACTTGACTATTGTGCAAGGATTAACCCCATTTACGTCTGAAAAAATATACACTCACCGAGCACTTTATTAGGAAGACTATAGTCTTAATAAAGTGCCCAATGTGGTCTTCTGCTGTTGTAGCCACTCCGCCTCAAGGTTTGAGAAATAATCAATCCAGCCCGTCTGTCACCAACAATCATGCCATGGTTGAAATCAGATAACATTTTTCCCCTTTCTGATGGTTGATGTGAACATTAACTGAAGCTCCTGACCCGTATCTGCATGATTGTATGCATTGCACTGCTGCCACACGATTGGCTGATTAGATAATTGCATGAATAAGTAGATAATACAGGTGTACCTAATAAAGTGCTCACTGAGTGTAGACTGATAATTATCAGGAAGATGTTCTGATTATCGCTGCGTGAAAAAGGCATCGACTTCAAGCCTAATGTATATGTAATATTCTTGAGTGGGGTGTGTGTGTGATGCACTGACTGACCATGAGGAAGATCCAGGCAGGAATGAGCATGACCACAGCAGCAGCACTGGTGTAGAACTGAAGCTCCGGAGGACTAGACATGATAAAACACAGTCATTCATACATTATAGATGATTGTATGTTTAAATATACCAACTTGTAATACTTCTAAAAGGAATGGTTCATGTTCAATACAAGTTCAGGACAATACTGTAACACTTGATATGTTCAGTGTGACACATATCATTAGAACGTCTGTGGCGACTGGCAAGAGCTCTTTGATTCTCACCAAATGCTGCTGCTTTGTATTTTGCTCTCACTATGTGAAAATGACAACATTCATTTTGAAACCTTTTCTTCACTTCTAATCCCCGTTTACATCATCCTTTACTCTGGGAATGTTTCAAATGTACAGAAATGCACCAGACCCCATTTAAAAATGACGGAAATATACCTTTAATATTTCTAAAACTCGATAATGTATGCGGTATGTACCTACATCACTCACCTGAATTTATATTTGTCCCCACTCAAGAGTTTCTTAGAGAACACGTTCTGTAAACTAGAACACAGGGTTATTGTTTCGTTTGAAGTCATCACTGTAACAGAAGCTCTATGATGTTTATTACTGAGGTGTAACAGCAGTACCAGTCCATGATGTTGGTGGAGAGGGCTGCGGAGAAGCCCAGCATGTTGAAGCTGATTTCAGTGGCTGTACAGAGAGCTAGACCTGCCATTACAGGAATCAGAGACAAATTCACCCAGAAACCTGCAACACAACACACACCATAAATAGAAGAGCACTACACTGGTCTGCAAAGGCCAAAAACACATTTGGTGTCCTGTGGCAGTAGAGTTTGGCTCAGTTCATTTCAGATTCAGAGAAAACAGACAGACACTTCTTTATAATCCACGTTTGGCTGGACAAGCCAAAAACTCTGGAGCATTTGTTCTCAGTTTCACTGTGCTTTGGCTTTATAGGGCAGTATCAGTGATGACATGCAGACAGTATATGACTTTATTATGACAACATAAACTACAGTGTCAGTGGAGTCGAGGGAAGAATCAAACACACTCACCTGAACCATCCTCTCTCTTTCTTGTTGTGCTGGAAAACTAGTTCATGTAAATGAACTAGTTCACATAAAAGTTTTACTAATTCACTTCAGCCCCGCTCAGTCTTGAACGGCTCGATTCAGGATTAATAAAATAAGTGTTTTTACATTCTCAGTGTATAAAAAATATTACGTTTTTACCCTATTTGTTTAACTCTTATGAGAATTAAGCATCGTGTCACTGTAGTAATATTGAAGTGGACTGTAGTAACCATGGTTAATTTTGTGTTTACTATGGTTTTACTACAAATACTTTTAATAATTTCATAAGGGAATGTCACCCTAATTCAATATACTGTATAACAATCAGCTGATTGAAAAAAATATTTTCTTTAAATAGCTTCAATGTAGTTAGCTACTTATCATTAGTAGCTTGTAATGCAGTGAACAACTTTGATAAAAGAGCAACTTGACATTAGTTCAAGTACTTTAAGAAATGAGTAGTTTGTACAGTAGCTTGAGAAGACACAGTTAGCTCCACCAACACCTGCGTGGCACAAGCGGTGGAGGATGAATTTAATACTTAGGGTCACGGTTGAAATCCCAAACACAGAGTATGTGTGAGCAACAGGAATAGCGATGGCTGACTTAGCAAACCCCACTACAAAAAAAAAAAAAAAAAAAAATTCTGAAAAGACATGAATGTGCGTCCGTTAGCTCAGCACCTGTATATTCTCCCAGTATGAGTCGTGACATGATTACAGTGAAGATGGGCGCAGAGCTTTTCACCGTCTCAGCGAATGATACTGCTATATTCTTCAGACTGACCAAACCCAACACCACAGTCGTAAACCTGAGAAGACAGAAAACAGAGAGCCATATAAGCTGCCATGCCCTTTACCAGCCAAGTTCAACTGCTTTTTTGGCTCTAGTTTATCAAGAGTAAGCAAATACAAAGTTGTTTTAGTTGCTGTTGTTGTTGTACTAACTTTGCCATCAAGTAATGGGTGAATCTGGGTCATATTTCACCCTAAAGTCTAAAACCTTTATTATGATAGAGGGTGTGCTCAGTAATAAAGTTTTCCGCACTAAAACGTTTTTACACATGAATAAATGAATAGTACTGCTGGAAAAAAATTTTTTAATCACAATCACACGAGATGAGGATGCCAGTCAAATCACTTCAGGGATCAACAGGAAGGATGACCCGCTGGCCAGTGTTGCGTTTTAGCTAAATCTTCTGTTTAACGTTTACATGTTTTTTTATTGCCTTTTATACCATGGTCTGTTCTAATACTCGATTCTGATTGGCTGGAATGTGTGTAGTTAATGCGCTGTTTGTAACCATAGCAACAGAACATTACAGAGCAAGCAGAGTGAGCAATAACTGTTGAAAACATTTTCTAACAATAAAGACTAAGGCAATATTGTAAAACAATTTAAATTATATATATATATATATATATATATATATATATACACACACACACTGTATATACAGTTGAAGTCAGAAGTTTACATACACTTAGGCTGAAGTCATTAAATCTAATTTTTTAACCACTCCACAGATTTCATATTAGCTTTAACTATAGTTTTGGCTAGTCATTTAGGACATCTACTTTGTACATGACACAAGTAATGTTTTCCAACAATTGTTTACAGACAGATTGTTTCACTTTTAATTGACTATATCACAATTCCAGCAGGTCAGAAGTACACACACTAAGTTAACTGTGCCTTTAAGCAGCTTGGAAAATTCCAGAAAATGATGTCAAGCCTTGAGACATTTAGTCAATTAGCTTCTGATAGGAGGTGTACTGAATTGGAGGTGTACCTGTGGATGTGTTTTAAGGCCTACCTTCAAACTCAGTGCCTCTTTGCTTGACATCATGGGAAAATCAAAAGAAATCAGCCAAGACCACAGAAAAAAAAATTTTGGACCTCCACAAGTCTGGTTCATCCTTGGGAGCAATTTCCAAACACCTGAAGGTAAAAATATGGCTTAAGGATATCAAAGTCAAGGTACTGGAGTGGCCTTCACAAAGCCCTGACCTCACTCACAGTGGGGGTGTGGTCAAGCGTCCGTCTGGAGAGGGAGAAAGCAGTAAGGGCACTTGCACCTGAGCTAGATTATGTTTAACACCTGTTTCTAATTCCAGTGAGCATGGGGAGAGTGGCATATAAGCAGCCATGCCACCAGCAGAGAGAGAGAGAGAGTCTGGCACAAGGAAGGCCATGGTGCTCCTGAAGTTGTCGCGTTCATTCTGTTGTATTTGTGAAGCTGATGTGTTTAAGTAACTACATGCCTGTGAAGCTGATGAGTTTGTGAAGTTGTAAAGCACTGAAGTGGCCAATTAAAAGTCTTACCTGAGCCTGGAAAACCCGCTTCCCTGTGGTCTCCTTCCCTTCTGCTGTGAAGTTCGTTACAGAGGCCTACAAACCTGACTCAGTTACACCAGTTCTGTCTGGAGGAATGGGCCAAAATTCCAGCAACTTATTGTGAGAAGCTTGTGGAAGGCTACCCAAAACATTTGACCCAAGTTAAACAATTTAAAGGCAATGCTACCAAATACTAATAAAGTGTATGTAAACTTCTGACCCACTGGGAATTTGATGAAAGAAATAAAAGCTGAAATAAATAATTCTCTCTACTATTATTCTGACATTTCACATTCTTAAAATAAAGAAGTGATCCTAACTGACCTAAGACAGGGAATGTTTTCTTTGATTAAATGCCAGGAATTGTGAAAAACTGAGTTTAAATGTATTTGGCTAAGGTGTATGTAAACTTCTGACTTCAATTGTATATACTGTACATATCTATCAGGGGTGTAACGGTTCTCGGTAAGAAACTGAACCATACTGTCGTCAACCACGGTTCGATAAGCATTTGCTCTGCGGTTCATCTCTAATTGGCAAAATGGCAAGCAGAGAAAACAAGCCGTAAGAGAGAAGCACCTGCGTCATACAAGTCTCCTGTCTGGGAACTTTTTCTTTATGCAGTCAATTACAATAGCGATGGTCAAAAATGTTTTCAAAACAGGCACTGTTTGCAGACATTGCTCGACACGAGTGCTGTATACTTACAATACATCAATATTTGATTAGCTATTTACGCTGACATCACCTGAGGATATATAGAGTGTGGTGCGCACAGAGCCGCAGATGAGCCTGAAACTGCACACAGACACACTCCCTTCCGTCTTTAAGCAGGCACTCGGTGCTAGTTTGGACAGATATGAAACAAGAACTAAAGCACTCGAGGTGTTCATAGCAAAAGTTATGTTGCCCTTACTCCGTTGATGAAGATGTGGGATTTCTGCGTATGATTAAAACACTCATGTTGTGTTACGACATCCATTCTCGTATTCATTTGAATAGCAAGTTTATTTCTTCTATAGTGATGTACAGATTCTGAACATTGAATATACGTTGAGTTGAGTTTGAAATGCACTTTATGTTAATACATGTAGTGTAATAATGCAGGTATTAATTTAAAATGTAGAGTTAATAATTACAGACAGTTTTTCTTTTAGTTAAGTACCCTAATGAAAATTAACCATGGTTTTGCTATAGTAATATTGTAGTAACCATGACTGTAATAAAAAGGACTGTTGTCACCATGGTTTTCTTAGCAGAAATCATAGTTTTAATAGAAATAACCATGGTACCCTTATAACTCAGTACACTTGACATTGTGTAGCTACGCATATGAGGAATGCCTTCTTACACGACCTAGTTGAAACCACTCTACAATAACGCCAATATTCTAATATTAGCTATGGTGTTTGAGCCCTGCCTGTTTTGACGCAAAACTGTCCGCTATAAAAACAGGTGCACAAACACCATTTTCTCAGAATTTCTTCCTTCAAGACAGCGATCATCTCGTCTAGAAGCCCTCTACCTTCGCCGTCGATATATACAAGTCAGCAGGTGGAATCTTTGCGGGAAGACTTTCCGCTCCCCTGCAGTGCTCCGGTGAACAATACCCCACCTCGCCGATTGACGCTTCGCTGGTGAACGGGCCTCAGCATCCTGATTCCCCGCAGCGCTTTGGCAGGATCTGTGTATCCTTACAAAGCAATTGTATATTGTGTATTGTATATTGTGTGATATAAATATAAATATATATTAATTTATATATCTAAAAGAGTCACGTGTTCACGTCTTAAAGATGTCGATCCGTAAGAATTCTTTGTGCGAGAGACACATCCCGCCTTCAGATCAGCATGAGACAGGACTGTCCTCACTGTGAGGACGAGTTTCAAGATGCTTCGCTCATGAATCACCCTCATTCTGAGGGACGATTCAGCCTCACGTGCCCTCCCACCTGCCTCTTCTCTGATACCCAAGGATTCACACGAGGAGGCACGTAGTGTGGAAAAAAAAAAATCCCATACCTGCTGCCTCAGCACCGCCACCTGATGCCGCTGAGCCACCGGTGAGGCCACACAAACCGTGGCCCAAACGGAAGCAGCCGTATCAGCACACACCCCACGCCGATGGGAGAAACATCCCCCACACAGCAAAAGAGTCCCCCAAAAACGCTAAATATTTGCCCCATTTCCTAACAAACAAGTCCCCAAACCCAGCCTTCTACTTGCCATCTCCTCGAAAGCTGCCACCCTCCCCATCTCCGCACACCACTCCGGAAATGAGGGTGCTCCATCTGACTTCCATCCCCTTAAATTAATTTGTCTGCCAATCATGATACTGGTCAGAACCCAATTTTTTTATGTGTTTATCCCCCAAATTTATGATCACACAATCACCCAAAATACTGAGTCTGGGGCAAAGTAAAATGTAAGTGCCCAAAATGTTACACATACAACTCTGAACCTTCAACCAAAATTCTTGGATCTTAACACCCCCCCAAAAAACATGGGTTGTGTGTCCATCTTCTGATTGGCATCACCAGCAGGTGGGTGTGTTTTTAAGGCCAAGCCTATACAATCTAAAGGGGGTCCAACAGAATCTATGTAAAATCTTGAATTGCATAAGGTGCACCCTTGCATCTCTAGATGCAGACTTTACGTTTTTTAGAATCCTAGCCCACTCTACCTCCTCCAATACCAAGTTTAAATCTTTCTCCCATAATCTCTTGATAGAAGTTAAAGCTCCGACCCCCAGACTCTGAATTAGCATGGAGTAATACACGGATGCCTCATGACCTTTTCCAAAAGCAGTAATCACCTCTCCCAGAGTATCTGGCGCTTTGGGGGGGAGGGGTGTGCTACTGATAGGCTGAGATCTGGGAATCCCAAAATGTTGAACCAAATTTTCAAAAGATCTCAACACTCCACTCTCATATAGGTCACCGATTGTAGTAACTCCCCTCACAATATAAACTGACCAGCAGAAAGGGGACTTATTAATACATAATTTAGGGTTCAGCCATATGCTTGAGGCAACATTTAAATAAATGTCTGAATTAAACACTATGGACACTTTTGTCCATACCGAGTGCAAATGCGAGATAATGGGGTGTAACTTCTACGATTACTTTGATAGAAAGGCTTTGCAATGGCAAAATAGGGGCAAGAACTTCCTATTCAATACAAAACCAGGAAGGAGCTCTCTCAGGTGAAAGTCCACCTATGTAAATCGGCCTATGTAACTTATTAAAATGTAATCTAGGACGCTTACCATTCCAAATGAAGGATTTCGCTATCAAATGCTATCAAATTGCTTGAAATAAGAGAGGGGGACATCTACAGAGAGAGACTGTAACAAGTAGTTACATTTTGGAATACAATTAATTTTAATAATATTAACCTTCCCAATCAGAGATAAATGTAAATGTAAACCTTTTTATTAAGGGATCAAAATTAACTATCTATATCAGACAAATTTACTGGGAATAAAATTCCCAAATACTTAATGCTCTGTTTGGGCCACTGGAAGGCATCTGGCTGGAAAGCCGTTACCGGGCAGTACGCTATCAGAGCCAAAGCTTAGGATTTAGACCAATTGACTCCACAGGTCTAATAGGGACAGAGATGAATAATAAAATATCATCTGTGTAAAACAAAAGCTTATGCACCACACCTCCCGCTACCACCCCTGGAAAATCTTCTTCCCTTCTTATCGTGGCTACTAATGGTTCCAGGGCAAGACAGAACAATAATGGGGAAAGAGAGCCACACTGCCGGGTGCCCCTATCCAGAGTAAAATAATCTGAAATTAATCCACTTGTTTGTAAAGTAACTTAATCCATCCAATGTAAGTATTCCCGAACCCATATATTTCTAAAATCTTAAAAAGATAATCCCATTCTACCATATCAAACGCCTTTTCAGCGTCAAGTGAGATGGCTGCGACCGGAGTCTGATCATTTGCCACTGACCACATGACATTTATGAAACACCTAATGTTATCAGAAGAGCTAAGGCCCCGAATAAACCCCACCTGATCTATATGTATAAGAGATGTCATAACTTTACTTAATCGGTTAGCCAGAATTTCTGACAATATTTTTACGTCTAGCTGGATAAGGGAAATTTGATGGTAACTCTTACACTCGCTTGAATCTTTGTAAGAATCACACTGATCCAGGCTTGAGTCATGGTTGGTGGAAGCTTTTCATTCTTTAATGATTCCATATACACTTCTAACAAAAGTGGAGCCAGTTCTGTAGCATAAGATCTAAAAAACTCAGCGGCAAAGCCATCTGGCCCCGGATCCTTGCCTATAGGCAAGGCCTTAATTACCTCGCCAAGCTCCTCCAAGGTTATCTCTGAATCAAGAGATTTTTTTTGCTCAGTTGTCAGTTTAGAGAGTTCTAATGGTTCCACAAAGATTCGAATGACTTCATCAGTAGACGAAGACGTGGAACTATAGAGATCAAGATAGAATTCTTTAAAAGCATTATTAATATCAATGGCTAAAGTAAATATTTCATCAACAGCAGATTTCACTGAGGGAATGGTAGAAAAAGATTCTCTCTGCTATATAAATATATCTAGCCAAAAGCTTCCCTGCTTTGTCCCCCGACTCAAAATATTCAGTCTTGCCCTGAATAACCAAAACTTTCCACAACAAAATAGTATTATATCTGTATTTCAATCGGCTCAATTCTCTGAGGCCATCAGATAACGTTCGGCACTTCAGCTCTGCCTCAGCACTTTTAATATTCCCTTCCAACTCCACGAGTTATCATGCTTTGGATTTTTTGTTGAATGAGGCATATTGTATGATCCGACCCCTAAGAACCGCCTTAAGTGCCTCCCAAGCCACACCCACAGAGGATACTGAGGACCAGTTGGTCTCTATACAGATATTGATTTCAGCCTTTAGCATTTGTTGGAATTCAGGATTTTGCAAAAGGGATACGTTAAAGCGGAAACTATATGATTTGTTTTTCTCCGCATGTGGCAACACCTCTAATCTCACCAGGGCGTGATCTGAGACTAAAATGTTTCCAATTGAACAATCAACAACAGATGAAATGAGGGACTTGGATATATAAAAAAAAAAATCTATTCTAGAAAAATCTTATGGACTGATGATGGGTTCAAAAGTCTCCAGATATCTGTAAGATCAAGATTTTTACACATCCTGTGAAGCATCACTGTTGCTCTACGGGGCTTACACACTTTTGTGTCACTATGATCAAGGAGTGAGTCCATCAAAAGATTAAAGTCTCCTCACAATATTATATCATGAGGGGTGCCAGCAGTTTGCAACATCCCTTCAAGATCTATAAAAAAGCCCTGATCATCAGCATTAGGTGTGTAAATATTAGCCAAAATCAACCTTTGCCCCTGAATTTCTGCTAAAACAATGACTCTTCCTAATTTATCTTTAATCTGTTTGAGACATTTGACATTGCTCTTACTTGAGCCAGCACTAAAGAAAACCCCATATCTTCCCAAATTTTTCAGCTTCCTGCGGGGAAAGATGTGTTTCTTGAAGAAACACTATATCATATTTCTTACGTTTAAGAAAATAAATAACCCTCCTTTTTATGGGGTGCCCCAACCCATTCACATTCCACGTGGAGAGAGACAATCCACTCATATTAACATTTGACATTGACATATTAGAAAAAATAGATTGTGTAAAAAATAAAATTATAATGACCACATTCAGACACAAGTGCAACAGTCAAACCCCGAACTTCCCCCAGAACCAAACAAACAGAAAAAAGGAAAATGTGCGCATTAACCCCGCAAAGGACAGCGCCAACCCTCTAAAGTCACAGTCCGTGTACGCCTATGAAAGTCCCCACGACAACTTTGCTGTCGGATTGCTCAAGTCCGATGCTTCTATAAAAATTTTGTGAGACAGAATTACACAACAGAAAATAATCTATAAAACAAACTCCAGCCAATAGGAGGCATTAACACAAAGAATGTGCAGATTCATCCACAAACTGTCCCGAAGGAGTGTTATTCCACAAAACAAACTCCAGCCGCTAGGCAGAACCAGCACAAAAAGAAACAAAAAAGGCACCCAGTTTCCTCGGACAGACAAGTGAATGTTCTGTGAGTCAGGCTCACTTGGCTGTTACATGAGTGGAACAGATGCCCTAATCACTCCAATATTTTGCAAGAAATATTCCACAGAACAAACTTCAACCAATAGGAGGCATAAGCACAAAGAACGTGCAGATTCATCCACAAACTGTCCCGAAGGAGTGTTATTCCACAAAACAAACTCCAGTCGCTAGGCGGAACCAGCACAAAAAGAAACAAAAAGGCGCTCAGTTTCCTTGGAGTGTCATGTAAATGTTCAGTGAGTCAGGCCCGCTCGGCTGCATAGACAGAATCACACAATAACCTACTCATTCCATTGACTTTATGAAGGAAATCGCTTGCCGTGGGCATGTAAATATTTTGCAGCCATTCTTAGAATGTATTCTTAATTTGGTTGGGAACATCAGTGGAAAAGCGACCTTCCGTTGATGTAGGAGTTTCTTGCATTCCTTGAATCGATCATGTTTCTCTCGTCGAATTCATAAAGTCTGGAAAAGTAAGTAAAGTAAGGAACTGGTTTTTAGCTCTTCCAAAACATTGATCCTATGGCTATACGAGCTTTAAACACATAGGTAATCTGCCATTGTGATGCCATCTTATGCTCTGGCATTCGTTATATGATCTTGTTTTTTTTTGTTTTCCTCCTCTATGTTTGTGATTGTTTTGATGGTTAATATGTATGGTGTTGTTGTGTTATGCTTTCTACGCACCCATGGTGGAAACAAATTTCCTCTTTGAGGACAAATAAATTATCTATCTATCAGATTTCTACAAAATAATCAGTTCACACAGAGACCATGGTCTTCTTTAGTATTCATTAGGTTTATCACAAGAGCAGGCAACAGCAAAGGAAACTATGCCACGATGTGCATGTTTTCTATGCTACTAGTTTCAAGTATATATTTAGAATAAATGACTGCACCAAGGAGAGGGACACAGTTTCACTAGTAATTTGTTTATTTTGCACAAGGCAATAAATAGTTTTAATTCTTTTGGTGTTATTGGAATACATAACACTTCAAAATCAACAAAAATCTTCACACTAAACTCAAAAAGGCTGTAGCTGCTATTTTGTTAATTTTACAAGAAAAAACTGCAAAAATAATGAAAAAACACTGCAAAAAATTATTGTCAAAATACAAAAATACAGCAACTTAACTGAAATTATTACAAAAAAAGGTCTTGAACTTTGAAATAAAATCTGTTACTTCCATTCCCTTGTTGTCTCTCCTTCCTCCCTTACAGCAGCAACCTTCTGGGGGCCATGTCCCTGTAGATGTTTACTACTTCACTGTGGTTTACAGGAATGTCTCTCTCAATAGCCAGGAGGAGGAGATCAGAAAGCCTCTCTTCTGTGCATAGGTTCATGTAAAGATCTATCAGCATACAACAAACTAATAGAATGGATAGTTATTAGATGAGGAGCCTACGATCAAAATTATGAAGTTACTGTTTAAGGCAGGACACTTTTTTCATGTAGTGATCAATTTTGAGATTTTGGTCTATTTTGCTTCCATGTCTTCTTTTACTCTAATGGAAAGAAAACTTCCAAAATACACATTTAGATGTTGTTTGTTTTAAGCCTACTACCCTCCATCTGTTTGCATCTGTAGATTTCTTCTAAATTAACCAAAACAAGCTAATCTGTATATTTAAACATAACATTTCAGGGGAAAAGATGCAAGTCATTAACTGGGGAAGTTCTGTGGTGATATGCTTTAGTTATTTTGTTTATCCTATTCACCTGCAGTGCCTTGTCAATTGTATGCAAATTAGCGCATTTTAATTAGTTACCGCCTAATGTGCATATCAATGTGGCAATGTGATGATGTTATTAGATGCATATTTTACTGTAATCACCTGTAGTGTCTCCATTAAGTACAGTACATTAGCCTGTATGGCCATGATATATTGCCTTTGCTAAACTTTAGCTAACTTATTACATTAGCTAGTAGTCATGCATGTTAGCAAGACACAAGTTAACTATATTTGTCTTTTGGCTAATTAGATGTAAAGTCGAGGCACTGGTAGCTTAGTCTTTTGTTCATCACCACTCACCTCCACACAAGCCAAGAAAAACACAACTGGGGTAGAAGCTGGGAGGGGCTGCTACCTGCCTGTCTCTGTGTCTGATGTGCGGAGACGCGGAGGGAGGGCGGGCATCGGAACTCGACAAAGTCTCATCTCCCGACCTGATATTTTGATTTTTTATCCAATAAATATATTTGTTTGACAGGGAAGCTGTGCGCAAACAGGAATGAATATATATATATATATTCATAAGAACCCCCTTTGATGTCTATGTGTGCACGTGCCTGCATCTCAGTGAATTTTGTCTCACACTAAATGTCAATAATAATAATAATAATAATGTATTATTATGTTTACAAATTATAACAATATTTAAGTTTAATGGGTTCCAAAAAATAACTGTGAATGCAAAGTGAACTGATATCTTACAACTAAATAAAAATAAATAAATAAATAAATAAAAAAAAAGATTAAAGCCTTTAAAGCCTTCTTTTCTACTGAAAACTTACACTGAAATTACTGTTAATTTTGCTGCAGCATTATCCAGTATACTAGTTAACAATAAAGCTTTTCTTAATAGTTTGTACATTTATATTGAAATAATGTGCAGTTAAAGGTTTGTGTTTCTTTACATATAATTAGCATCACTCAGTGAGGTATAGATATTCTAAACTGATTATGAAAAATACAACACTGGTATCGGATCGGTATCAGTCGATACTGAGATTTCAGATATCGGAATTGGAAGAGAAAAAGTGGTATCGGTGCATCCCTAGGTACACTATATTGCCAAAAGTATTCACTCACCCATCCAAATAATTGAATTCAGGTGTTCCAATCACTTCCATGGCCACAGGTGTATAAAATGAAGCACCTAGGCATGCAGGCTGCTTCTACAAACATTTGTGAAAGAATGGGCCGCTCTCAGGAGCTCAGTGAATTCCAGCATGGTACTGTGATAGGATGCCACCTGTGCAACAAGTCCAGTCGTGAAATTTCCTCGCTACTAAATATTCCACAGTCAACTGTCAGTGGTATTATAACAAAGTGGAAGCAATTGGGAATGACAACAACTCAGCCACGAAGTGGTAGACCACGTAAAATGACAGAGCGGGGTCAGCGGATGCTGAGGCGCATAGTGCGCAGAGGTCGCCAACTTTCTGCAGAGTCAATCGCTACAGACCTCCAAAGTTCATGTGGCCTTCAGATTAGCTCATGAACAGTGCGTAGAGAGCTTCATGGAATGAGTTTCCATGGCCGAGCAGCTGCATCCAAGCCATACATCAAGTGCAATGCAAAGCGTCGGATGCAGTGGTGTAAAGCACGCCGCCACTGGACTCTAGAGCAGTGGAGACGCGTTCTCTGGAGTGACGAATCACGCTTCTCCATCTGGCAATCTGATGGACGAGTCTGGGTTAGGCGGTTACCAGGAGAACAGTACTTGTCTGACTGCATTGTGCCAACTGTGAAGTTTGGTGGAGGGGGGATTATGGTGTGGGGTTGTTTTTCAGGAGCTGAGCTTGGCCCCTTAGTTCCAGTGAAAGGAACCCTGAATGCTTCAGCATACCAAGAGATTTTGGACAATTCCATGCTCCCAACTTTGTGGGAACAGTTTGGGGATGGCCCCTTCCTGTTCCAACATGACTGCGCACCAGTGCACAAAGCAAGGTCCATAAAGACATGGATGAGCGAGTTTGGTGTGGAAGAACTTGACTGGCCTGCACAGAGTCCTGACCTCAACTCGATAGAGCACCTTTGGGATGAATTAGAGTGAAGACTGCGAGCCAGGCCTTCTCGTCCAACATCAGTGTCTGACCTCACAAATGCGCTTCTGGAAGAATGGTCAAAAATTCCCATAAACACACTCCTAAACCTTGTGGAAAGCCTTCCCAGAAGAGTTGAAGCTGTTATAGCTGCAAAGGGTGGGCCGACGTCATATTAAACCCTATGGATTAAGAATGGGATATCACTTAAGTTCATATGCATCTAAAGGCAGATGAGCGAATACTTTTGGCAATATAGTGTATCTTACAGGATCATAGTGCTGCTTTTGACATTATTGACCACAACATTCTCCTAGACAGACTGCAAAACTGGGTGGGGCTCTCTGGGACAGTCCTCAGCTGGTTCAGGTCATATTTAGAAGGGATGGGTTACTATGTGAACATAGGCAACTATGAATCTGAATGTCACCATGAGTCCCACAAGGCAAAATTCTTGCACTGCTCCTTTTCAACCTGTATATGCTCCCACTAGGCCAAATTATGAAAAAGAACTAAATTGTGTACCACAGCTATGCAGACGATACCCAGATCTACCTAGCCATGACTACAGCCCCATAGACTCTCTG
Source organism: Myxocyprinus asiaticus (assembly GCF_019703515.2). NCBI lineage: Eukaryota > Metazoa > Chordata > Actinopteri > Cypriniformes > Catostomidae > Myxocyprinus > Myxocyprinus asiaticus. The sequence goes on from NC_059376.1 coordinate 921,772, forward strand.
TGCCAATGCACTGATGAAATTAACAGTTGGATGTGCCAAAACTTCCTTCAGTTAAACGAAGGCAAGACAGAGGTCATTGTATTTGGCAACAAAGGCGAAATTCCAAAGGTGAACACATACCTTGTCTCCAATGGTCTAATAATAAAAAATCAAGTCAGGAATCTTGGTGTCATTTTGGAGTGAGACCTTAGTTTCATTATTCACATCAAAGCAATAACTAAATCAGCCTAATATCATCTAAAAATATAGCCAGAATTAGATGTTTTGTATCCAGTCAAGACTTGGAGAAATTTGTTCATGCATTCATCACCAGTAGGGTGGACTACTGCAATGGACTTCTCACCGGGCTTCCCAAAAAGACCATTAGATACCTGCAGCTCATTCAGAATGCCGCTGCCAGGATTCTCACCCGAAAAAAAATTAAAATCAGAGCATATTACTCCAGTCCTCATGTCTTTACACTGGCTTCCAGTTACATTTAGAATTGATTTTAAGGTACTATTACTTGTTTATAAATCGCTCAATAGCCTAGGACCTAAATACATTTCAGATATGCTTGTTGAATATAAACCTAACAGACCTCTCAGATCATTACGATCAAGTCAGTTAGAAATACAGAGGGTTCAGTCAAAACAAGGTGAGACAGCGTTTAGCTATTATGCCACCCGCAGCTGGAACCAGCTTCCAGAAGAGGTCAGGTGTGCTCCAACAGTAGCCACATACAAGTCCAACCTGAAAACACATCTGTTCAGCTATGCATTCCTTCACTGAGCACTGTGCTGCACTCACCGACTGCATTGCATAATTTGATTTCTGTATTCTTCTGTATTCTAATCATTTTTTAAATTTATTTATTTTTCTTCTTATTTCATGTTTTTATATATATATATCTTGTATTTTATAATATATATATTTTTTTGTTGTTGTGTAAAGCACTTTGAATTGCCATTGTGTATAAAATGTGCTACAGTATAAAAATAAACTTGCCTTATTATACAGTAAGTGCTACTTTTACTGTCACTGCCACGTTTGTTACGTCAGTTTTTCCACATTAATGTGAAAATGACAATGAATAAAAACTACATAATACATTTTCTCTGGAGTACCAACCTTTCTACATTCTGCGGATATAATTATTTCTGGATTGTGTGTTTTGACCATGCGTCTGATTTAGAACAGGCGGAGCTGCAGATCTAACGGCCCTTAGATAAAATTAACTGTTATTTTTTTTCTTCCAGTCATAATTTGCACTGCAAAAAAATATATTACAGCTGTAACTAATCAATTCTGGCAAGTGACCATGGTATAAGTGAAATAATCCACAGCTTGCTGTGCGTTAAACAATTTGAATACACTCCGCTTCATGTTGGGTGGAGGCTTAGCCTCCAAGTTGTGCATTAAAATAGTTTAATGCCCACCTAGCTGTGGTTTATCCCTTATGAAAATGCCTGTTATGCATAGAATACTGTTGTTGCAAATTCTGCTGATTTTAACTTTTCACCAAGGTAGTGTTATTTAGCTTGTCGAAATAGGGAGAATAATTTGTGGTTGAAAATGTTTTGCACTTTATGCCGTCATTTTCCAGAAAAGGTTTGTTTATTAACTGATAGCTCTCCATTATGGCAGTATAAGTTCCAGCTATTTTTGCAAATTAAAAACCAAATAATTTTTGGTAAAGACGACAAAACATATACACATTGCTTAAAATTAAATTTTTCAGTTATTTATTAAATTCATTGTGGTGGGAAAATGTTGGCAGGGCAAGTAAAATTCCAAACTACTGTCCCAACCAGACCGGCAGTAAAAATTCTTCCTGTTGAACTGCATTTTATTTGACATGGAGCGGAACGCCTCATGGAGGCTGACGTGCTGAGATGCACGACTGGCCAAGTACTACTCTCGTTATCTTGGAATATTCCCCTTGAATGAAAATGAAAAGCTAATTTGTTTCCATTTGATTTTGAGTTGAATTATGACCCGGTAGAGCTGCACGATTCTGGATAAATTGAGAATCACGATTTTTTTGCTTAGAATAAAGATCACGGTTCTCTCGTGATTCTGAAGAAAAATGCTTATTTCAGTGATTTACAAAACCTGGACATAAGAGTATTAAACATAATAACTAGAGGCTTTGACAAAATGTTCTCTGCTTCAATCTATGCAAAAATGCAATAAAATTGTGAATCAAATATATACATTTCAAATGTCCTAAGTCCACAAGAACGAATACATTACAAAATAAACAGCACCTTGTTATTATTGCAAAATAAATAAAAAAATAATAATTCTGTTAAAAAACTGCATAAAAAAAATAAATGAAATGATTTAGCCTGTGTCTCACATGCAAAAAGCAAAACATGCGAGAAAAAGCTTCATTAATAGTTTTATGGCAACTTAGTTTTGCACTGGTAGGCAAATATGCAATAAAACAACATTATTTAACTATTTTTAATATATATACACACTACCGTTCAAAAGTTTGGGGTCACTTGGGAACTCCTTCAATACTGTTTAAAACGCATCCCAGGGTGATACCTCAAGAAGCTGGTTGAGAAAATGTCAAGAGTACATGTCTGCAAATTCTAGGCAAAGGGTGACTACTTTGAAGATGCTAAAATATAACACAGTTTTGATTTATTTTGGATTTTGTTTAGTCACAACATAATTCCCATAGTTCCATTTATGTTATTCCATAGTTTTGATGACTTTACTATTATTCTAAAATATGAAGGAAAAAATAAAAATAAAGACTGAGTAAGTGACCCTAAACTTATGAACGGTAGTGTGTGTGTGTGTGTGTGTGTGTGTGTGTGTGTGTGTGTGTGTATATATATATGTAAACAATTTAAATTAAAACAATGTGGCCTTCAGTGTCGCTTGTAAAAATTGGTTCATTCTTCTAAAGGAATTATTCAAGAGCCAGTAATTAAATAGAGAACAGAGTAAACAGTGCTTTAAATTTTTCAGCAACAGTAAACATTAAGAAAATTATAATATAAAACATAAAAGTAATTTAATGCTAAATGAAACTACTTAAATATTTGGCACTCTTTACTGTGTGACAGATCTACATTAATACTGATTTGATGCAGTAAGAATGTCTGAATAGCTAACAGACATCACAAATCTAACATTTGAAGAATTTGTCCCGTCTGCTTATGCATTAATGTCTGTGTATGCTTTAATATCTAGTCAAGACAGTGCAGATTTAATCCCATCTGTTTACACTGGTAATTCATTAACAGCTGTGTTTACATTAATATCACCTAAAGAGGGTATTGTGATTAAAAACAGCGCAGAGTCTCGTGCAGGAGCGCTGCATTCATCATGAGACACAAGTGCACGGGCAGACACACGCATGTGAGCGTTTAAAAGCAGCCGGCAGTAATCAAACAGCGCATGGGTCGCAAATTTAGTCAGATCTGGGTAATGCCGGTATTTTTTTTTTTTTTTTTTTTAGCATCGGTCGGTGGCTATTAAAATATTGAACTGAACAGAGATTATGTCACACTCCTAGCTAATCGTGGCTGCACCCTGCAGTTTGTAAAGCACTGTGCTGGACAAACGTCTTTGGCTGTTGTGTTTTAGTTTATTCAGCATCTCATGCAGGAGCACTATGTTTTGTAGATGCCATATAAAGTTTATCAATATTTAAAAACGCGTCTTGAAGTGAATTTCTCATTTAAATTTGACCGCCTTACAAAGGCATGCCACTGGAACGTTAATATACATTGCAGAATCGTTGTCATTTAGAAATGAGATCACGTGGGTGTCTGAATCGAGATTGCAATCTTTTAACGATTAATCGTGCAGCTCTATGATCCAGTCATTTTTTTCATGAAATTCACCCTCACAGACATTACAATTTTTTTCCACATTATTAAAGCATACAGGAGATTTCACATCATTTAATTTAGAGAAATCTTTTTTTCCTATACTAAATGCCCCACTGGGGTTACAGAAATATTCCTGGTTCAATACATGTTAAGTTTAATCAACAGCATGTGTGGCATAATATTGATCACCACAAAAATGTATTTGACTCGTTCCTCCTTTTCTTTAAAAAAAAAAAAAAAAAAAGTGTGTTCCAGTGAGACACTTACAATGGAAGTCAATGGGGTCAATCTGTAAACATTAAAATACTCACTGTTTCAAAAGTATAAACATAAGACAAAAACAATGTGTGTAAACATGATTTTACTGTGATTAAATCACTTACTAACCGCATCTGTGTAAAGTTATAGACAATTTTACAACTTTGTTGCCATGACGACGGAATTAAACTAGGGATGCACGATATATCGGCGGCCGATATACAGTACAATTGGCCGTCAACCAGGAAAATCTAAATATTATATTTGCACAGATAACGAAATTACGGCTGATATTTTCCCCATAATTTGATACTGTTAATCTGCCTGCGGATATCTCTTCAGGCCAGGCAGCCGCAAGCGTAAACACGGTGTGTCTTAAACCAAAATGAGGCAATAAACAACATGTAACAAACATTAAACAACAAATCACACAATACAAACCCTAATCTATGTATACACGGTGCAGTACTTATTCTTAAAGCCAGACTGCGAGTACAGCGGTGATTTGTGTGTGTGTGTGCATTCATAGTGCTCATGCGCATGTCATTCACAGACGCTTATTACAGCGCTCATCTGTGAGTTTCACCGTATAACTTATGAAATGTGAATGCAACAATCATAATGGGAATAGGTTACATCATACAGATCGAACAGTCATGAGTCAAAAGGTTAGAAAAGTCATAATACAACGAGCACATTCATTTCTCTCACAAACTAGTGTTTTTAGCCATCTCGAGTCACTCTGTGAGAATTATCAAGATTTATGCACCCTGTTAAGTTGTGTTTGGGTTTGTTTAATTCACAATGCTGCCCTGTAAGTAATGATGTGCTATTTCCCCACATTCTGATTGTTTCATGAAGTAATTAGTAAAAACAATTACCCTCAAGTAACATACATGAATGTTTGTCACATTTTTGTTTACTGCCTCATGAAACAAACAAAATATGGAAAATGGCATGTCGTTACTTACAACAGATGATCCTGAATTAAAACCAGACCCAAAACAACATAAGGTGCAAAGATGTTAAAATAATACTCAAAGAGTGACATGAGCTCGCGTGTGAAAGGGAGATGATCCCATTCATTTTCAATGATAGCAGAGTGACTTCTGACAACACGAGGAACACCCACCAGCGACACAGATCGCAGAGTCTAGCGACACCAAGCGACAAAATCGTTTGCGGTGTGAACGAAGATTAAGTCTCACTGGAACCTCAATTTTTGCTTTTTTTTTTTTTTTAAAAGAAGAGGGAAGAGGTAAAATTATTTTGTGGTAAACAGCATTATACAACAAATGCTGTCGACTGAGCTTAAAGGGGTCATGACATGCCTTTTTTATTTTAATATTTTCCTTGAGGTTCACTAATAATATTAGTTAAAAAAATTGCACAAAAACAGACATTAGTAAAATATGATTATTTTTCACCCTCATTCTGACCCTCTGTCAGAAACGCTCGGTTTTATTGCTGCTTCTCCTCTAAGATTTGACAGTAAATGCTCACTGTTCTGATTGGCTCTCTGCTCTTGACTGACCTGTCATCTCACTGCTCACCACTACTGGGCGGGGCTACAGAAGTGATAAGGTAAAGTAGGCGTTGATGTGTTGTTTTGGAGGTCGGTCAGTGTGATATCACAATGTGGAGAAAGAAGAGAACGAGTCGTTTTGGCAGCTTGATTTCAACAAATGCTCTTTTTGCAGTAAGGAGGAAGTTTTGAGTTCTGAAACTTACAGTATGTTTTTATAGGACAATGAACTCAATGTCAAAAAATCAAGGAAAATTTGATTCCTCATGACATGACCCCTTTAACTTATCATGAACCTGGAATATTCCTTTAATAAACTCATACTGTATTGTATTATGCATGGATAAAATGTAATACATCAGTGCAAACACACCTCATCAGTCCCACGAACAGCATGATTATGAGGAAGTTGGCCGGATATTCAGTGCGGGATTTGTGCTGGTACAGCGGGCAAGGCACGAACATTTTAACAGAGCCGATGACAGTGGTGGACAGCATCTGAACAGCACCTGCATGAGAGAATTAGATCAGGTACTGTCCACAGAATACCTGTACACAAAAGTCTGCATTTTACAGGCACAAAGTGGTTCTTTCAAAGGGCAAATAATGATGCTTATGCTTTTGCCTGCTGCCAATGCGGTGAATGCCACAAACACGTGTCCAGGTCACATTTCACCCCAAAATCAAATGAAACAAATATTGCAAAATCTTATATTATCCAGTTTATTGAATTTCATTTTATTACCTATTCATTTTATATGATATATTACAGTACATTCTCCCATAAGACAAATAAGCCAAAGAATCAGGCTTATTTTAGGAGCACATTCATTTTTAAGACAATATTTTCATGACAAGCACATCCCCACTCAACACACACAAAAACAATTGTCATTACCATGACAAAAAATCTAATTCTGTAGTGCATCCAGACGTTTCACTATTGTGTGTGTTTTATTTGTAATTCTCATTATTCTCAGTGGTGATAATTTTTCTTTCTGTGATACAATAAATGAGAAATACGTGGGAATGTGTGTGTAATTGTCATGAAAATAATCAGTGTTGAGGAAGCTACTTTGAAACTGTGTTTTCTCAAGCTGCACATCACTTAAAGTAGTTAAACTACAGACAAGTTGCTCTTTATAAAAAAGTAGTTAGCTGCACTACAGGCTATTTGAAAAAGAATTTATTAGATATAACACAATCGGATGATATTATTTAATTGTGCTATCAGTTCTGATTAGCTGATAGTTCTACACTGAATTAGGGTGACATTCCCCTCCAAAAATTAACCATGGTTATAATACTACAGTTTTATATAGTTACTACAGTATGACTAAAACCATGGTCAATGATCGTAAGGGTTAAACAAATAGGGTGGCAATTAAATTGTACATAATTAATCCTTAATATACACCAATAAAAATAAATAAAAAAAACACACCCTATTTTATTTAACTGAATGGATATTAGGGGTGTAATGGTTAAATTTCTCACTGTTCGGTTTGTATCAAGGTTTTAGTGTCACAGTTTCAGCATGGTATTTGCAATTTTCAGAAAAACATATTACTGCCAAATCCAAAGTAAGAATACTCTATTTGGTACAATATAACACTTCAACAGGTTTGCCCTTAATAAAAATCCTGGCTTTACTACAGTAACCATAGTTTAACTATGGTATTTGTAGTAAAATCATTAGCCGCTTTTCCACTATTGGGCCAGTGCGAGCCAGGGCTATAAACTGGTCATCTGGGATCAATAGCCTCAGACCACGAGCCACAAGACCAAAATCGCTCTGCATTCCCACCATCGGGCCAAAAGCACCGCAGTGTTGACCTAAAACCCACCTTTCATATACCGCCCTGCTACAGACGTCACACACCCCACCCATTTCACAAACTAGTTCTAGTTATCTAGAATATCAAGTTTATATTATTTGGAAACGTTAGCTAGCAAGATAATTTAACGTTAACAACTCACCGACTTTAACTGCCACAGTGTCCCGAGTGGTCTCTCCACTAACAGCGGGACGATGTCGCAGCACACCAACCATGATCTCGAGCTATGGAAAGTTCTTCCTTTGGGCACCACTTTGTCGATTGTGCATCTTAACAGATTTGTAATGTGACCGCAATTGTTTTCACTGACATGCAGATGAGTGACGTCACACAAATATCTCGGCACCCAGAGATGTACAAACTTGATAAACATTCACGTTTATTAAATTATATCTATCAATAAGTCAAAGTTCCTACATTACAAGATATTAAATCTTGTTTAACAAATATTTGCAGAGACTGGTGTACAAAACACGGTAAACTCTCTTTTGATGATCGTCCACCTGTAGCACAAATCCTAGCATAGCAGCACTGTTTATCAGTTGGGTTGCTAGGAAACAGTCAAACCCCTGTTATGCTAATGCGAGTGTTGCAGTTTTATTTTTCTTCTCCCATTTTCTCCCCAATTTGGAATGCCCAATTCCCAATGCGCTCTAAGTCCTCCTGTTGGCATAGTGACTCACCTCATTCCGGGTGGCAGAGGACAAATCTCAGTTGCCTCCACATCTGAGATCGTCAATCCGTACATTTTATCACGTGGCTTGTTGAGCGCATTACCGCGGAGACAGCACGTGTGGAGGCTTCACGCTATTTTCCGTGGCATTCACGCACAACTCACCACGAGCCTCACCAAGAGCGAGAACCACATTATAGTGACCATGAGGAGGTTACCCCATGTGACTCTACCCTCCCTAGCAACCGGGCCAATTTGGTTGCTTAGGAGACCTGGCCGGAGTCACTCAGCATGCCCTGGATTCGAACTCACGACTCCAGGGGTGAAGTGTTGCAGTTTTGTTTGTTTAAACATCATTTTTTCCCCAAGCATCTGGAAATGGAATTCCTTTATGGTCGGAGTTTGTAGATTTTAAGCAGGAATATCCCACATCCGACTTGAATGAAACGCAGCATGAGTGTCTCACTAAACTCCGCCTTTAACATTGACCACACCTCAATCCCCAGTTGGCCTTCTTTGGCCCAAGGGTAATTGGGTGGGGTCGGCATAAATAATTATTCATATATTAAAATTATTACCAGTAGAGCTGCACGATTAATCGTTAAAAGATTGCACAAAAGATTTACACAGATGCGGTTAGTAAGTGATTTTATCACAGTAAAATCATGTTTACACACATATTGTTTTTGTCTTATGTTTATACTTTTGAAACAGTGAGTATTTTAATGTTTACAGATTGACCCCATTGACTTCCATTGTAAGTGTCTCACTGGAACACACTTTTTTTTTTTTTTTTTTTTTAAAGAAAAGGAGGAACGAGTCAAATACATTTTTGTGGTGATCAATATTATGCCACACATGCTGTTGATTAAACTTAACATGTATTGAACCAGGAATATTTCTGTAACCCCAGTGGGGCATTTAGTATAGGAAAAAAAGATTTCTCTAAATTAAATGATGTGAAATCTCCTGTATGCTTTAATAATGTGGAAAAAAATTGTAATGTCTGTGAGGGTGAATTTCATGAAAAAAATGACTGGATCATAGAGCTGCACGATTAATCGTTAAAAGATTGCAATCTCGATTCAGACACCCACGTGATCTCATTTCTAAATGACAACGATTCTGCAATGTATATTAACGTTCCAGTGGCATGCCTTTGTAAGGCGGTCAAATTTAAATGAGAAATTCACTTCAAGACGCGTTTTTAAATATTGATAAACTTTATATGGCATCTACAAAACATAGTGCTCCTGCATGAGATGCTGAATAAACTAAAACACAACAGCCAAAGACGTTTGTCCAGCACAGTGCTTTACAAACTGCAGGGTGCAGCCACGATTAGCTAGGAGTGTGACATAATCTCTGTTCAGTTCAATATTTTAATAGCCACCGACCGATGCTAAAAAAAAAAAAAAAAAAAAATACCGGCATTACCCAGATCTGACTAAATTTGCGACCCATGCGCTGTTTGATTACTGCCGGCTGCTTTTAAACGCTCACATGCGTGTGTCTGCCCGTGCACTTGTGTCTCATGATGAATGCAGCGCTCCTGCACGAGACTCTGCACTGTTTTTAATCACAATACCCTCTTTAGGTGATATTAATGTAAACACAGCTGTTAATGAATTACCAGTGTAAACAGATGGGATTAAATCTGCACTGTCTTGACTAGATATTAAAGCATACACAGACATTAATGCATAAGCAGACGGGACAAATTCTTCAAATGTTAGATTTGTGATGTCTGTTAGCTATTCAGACATTCTTACTGCATCAAATCAGTATTAATGTAGATCTGTCACACAGTAAAGAGTGCCAAATATTTAAGTAGTTTCATTTAGCATTAAATTACTTTTATGTTTTATATTATAATTTTCTTAATGTTTACTGTTGCTGAAAAATTTAAAGCACTGTTTACTCTGTTCTCTATTTAATTACTGGCTCTTGAATAATTCCTTTAGAAGAATGAACCAATTTTTACAAGCGACACTGAAGGCCACATTGTTTTAATTTAAATTGTTTACATATATATACACACACACACACACACACACACACACACACACACACACACACACACACACACTACCGTTCATAAGTTTAGGGTCACTTACTCAGTCTTTATTTATTTTTATTTTTTCCTTCATATTTTAGAATAATAGTAAAGTCATCAAAACTATGGAATAAAATAAAATGGAACTATGGGAATTATGATGTGACTAAACAAAATCCAAAATAAATCAAAACTGTGTTATATTTTAGCATCTTCAAAGTAGTCACCCTTTGCCTAGAATTTGCAGACATGTACTCTTGACATTTTCTTCAACCAACTTCTTGAGGTATCACCCTGGGATGCGTTTTAAACAGTATTGAAGGAGTTCCCAAGTGACCCCAAACTTTTGAACGGTAGTGTGTATATATATTAAAAATAGTTAAATAATGTTGTTTTATTGCATATTTGCCTACCAGTGCAAAACTAAGTTGCCATAAAACTATTAATGAAGCTTTTTCTCGCATGTTTTGCTTTTTGCATGTGAGACACAGGCTAAATCATTTCATTTATTTTTTTTATGCAGTTTTTTAACAGAATTATTATTTTTTTATTTATTTTGCAATAATAACAAGGTGCTGTTTATTTTGTAATGTATTCGTTCTTGTGGACTTAGGACATTTGAAATGTATATATTTGATTCACAGTTTTATTGCATTTTTGCATAGATTGAAGCAGAGAACATTTTGTCAAAGCCTCTAGTTATTATGTTTAATACTCTTATGTCCAGGTTTTGTAAATCACTGAAATAAGCATTTTTCTTCAGAATCACGAGAGAACCGTGATCTTTATTCTAAGCAAAAAAATCATGATTCTCAAGAAAATGTTCCCAGACAGGAAATTTGAAAAAAGCAGGGGGGGTTCTCTATCAATGCCTCATTTTCTCTGCTTAGCGCTTGCCATTTTCAACTACACACAATGCGTGCAGAACTGTAATGTCATCAAGTTGACCAATGTGAAAAACTGAAGCACCCCCAGATCATCACCTATCCTCCACCAAACTTCACAGTGGGTGCGAGACACTGTGGCTGGAAGGCCTCTACAGGTCACCGTCAAACCATTTCACGACCAGGTGGAGGATCGGTGATGATCTGGGGGTGCTTCAGCAAGGCTGGGCAGTTTCATCTTTGTGAAGGATGCATGAATCAAGCCACATACAACGCTATCCTGGAAGAAATCTTGCTTCCTTCTGCTCTGTACAACGTTCCCCAACTCTTGAGTATTGTTTTTTCCCAGCAGAACAATGCTCCATGCCCCACAGACAGGTCAATCAAGGTGTGGATGGAGGACCACCGGATCAAGACCCTGTCATAGCCAGCCCAATCTCTAGACCTGAACCCCATTGAAAACCTCTGGAATGTGATCAAGAGGAAGATGGATGGCCACAAGCCATCAAACAAAGCCGAGCTGCTTGAATTTTTGCACCAGGAGTGGCATAAAGTCACCCAACAGCAATATGAAAGACTGGTAGAGATGTATGAAAGCTGTGATTGAAAATTAGGGTTATTCCACCAAATATTGATTTCTGAACTCTTCCTAAGTTAAAACATTAATATTGTGTTAAAAAATGAATATTAACTTATTTTCTTGGCATTATTTGAGGTCTGATAACACAGCATCTTTTTTGTTATTTTGACCAGTTGTCATTTTCTGCAAATAAATGCTCTAAATGACAATATTTTTATTTGAAATTTGGGAGGAATGTTCTCAATACTTTATAGAATAAAACAAAAATGTTCATTTTACTCGAACATATACCTATAAATATTAAATCCAGAGAAACTGGTAATTTTGCAATGGTCTTGTTTAGAATAAGCAGCAACATCTCCTCATCACTGACCCTCAACACTGGAGCCCCACAGGGCTGTGTTCTCAGCCCACTACTGTATTCCTTGTACACACATGACTGTGTGGCAACACATAGCTCCAATGCCATCATTAAGTTTGCTGATGACACGACGGTGGTAGGTCTGATCACTGACAATGATGAAACAGCCTACAGAGAGGAGGTGCACACTCTGACACACTGGTGTCAGGAGCACAACCTCTCCCTCAACGTCAGTAAGACAAAGGAGCTTGTGGTGGACTTCAGAAGAAAAGACAGAGAACACAGTCCCATCACCATCAATGGAGCACCAGTGGAGAAAGTCAGCAGCTTCAAGTTCCTGGGTGTACACATCACTGAGGAACTCACATGGTCCGTCCACACTGAAGTCGTTGTGAAGAAGGCTCATCAGCGCCTCTTCTTCCTGAGACGGCTGAGGAAGTTTGGAATGAACCACCACATCCTCACACGGACTGGCTGTATCTCCGCCTGGTACGGCAATAGCACCGCCCACAACCGCAAAGCACTGCAAAGGGTGGTGCGAACTGCCAAACACATCATCGGAGGTGAGCTTCCCTCCCTCCAGGAAATACAGGTGCATCTCAATAAATTAGAATGTCGTGGAAAAGTTCATTTATTTCAGTAATTCAACTCAAATTGTGAAACTCGTGTATTAAATAAATTCAGTGCACACAGACTGAAGTAGTTTAAGTCTTTGGTTCTTTTAATTGTGATGATTTTGGCTCACATTTAACAAAAACCCACCAATTCACTCTAAAAAATTAGAATATGGTGACATGCCAATCAGCTAATCAACTCAAAACACCTGCAAAGTTTTCCTGAGCCATCAAAATGGTCTCTCAGTTTGGTTCACTAGGCTACACAATCTGCTGATCTGACAGTTGTCCAGAAGACAATCATTGACACCCTTCACAAGGAGGGTAAGCCACAAACATTCATTGCCAAAGAAGCTGGCTGTTCACAGAGTGCTGTATCCAAGCATGTTAACAGAAAGTTGAGTGGAAGGAAAAAGTGTGGAAGAAAAAGATGCACAACCAACCAAGAGAACCGCAGCCTTATGATTGTCAAGCAAAATCGATTCAAGAATTTGGGTGAACTTCACAAGGAATGGACTGAGGCTGGGGTCAAGGCATCAAGAGCCACCACACACAGACGTGTCAAGGAATTTGGCTACAGTTGTCATATTCCTCTTGTTAAGCCACTCCTGAACCACAGACAACATCAGAGGCTTCTTACCTGGGCTAAGGAGAAGAAGAACTGGACTGTTGCCCAGTGGTCCAAAGTCCTCTTTTCAGATGAGAGCAAGTTTTGTATTTCATTTGGAAACCAAGGTCCTAGAGTCTGGAGGAAGGGTGGAGAAGCTCATAGCCCAAGTTGCTTGAAGTCCAGTGTTAAGTTTCCACAGTCTGTGATGATTTGGGGTGCAATGTCATCTGCTGGTGTTGGTCCATTGTGTTTTTTGAAAACCCAAGTCACTGCACCCGTTTACCAAGAAATTTTGGAGCACTTCATGCTTCCTTCTGCTGACCAGCTTTTTAAAGATGCTGATTTCATTTTCCAGCAGGATTTGGCACCTGCCCACACTGCCAAAAGCACCAAAAGTTGGTTAAATGACCATGGTGTTGGTGTGCTTGACTGGCCAGCAAACTCACCAGACCTGAACCCCATAGAGAATCTATGGGGTATTGTCAAGAGGAAAATGAGAAACAAGAGACCAAAAAATGCGGATGAGCTGAAGGCCACTGTCAAAGAAACCTGGGCTTCCATACCACCTCAGCAGTGCCACAAACTGATCACCTCCATGCCACGCCGAATTGAGGCAGTAATTAAAGCAAAAGGAGCCCCTACCAAGTATTGAGTACATATACAGTAAATGAACATACTTTCCAGAAGGCCAACAATTCACTAAAAATGTTTTTTATTGGTCTTATGATGTATTATAATTTTTTGAGATAGTGAATTGGTGGGTTTTTGTTAAATGTGAGCCAAAATCATCACAATTAAAAGAACCAAAGGCTTAAACTACTTCAGTCTGTGTGCACTGAATTTATTTAATACACGAGTTTCACAATTTGAGTTGAATTACTGAAATAAATGAACTTTTCCACGACATTCTAATTTATTGAGATGCACCTGTATATACAAGGCGGTGTGTGAAAAAAGCTCGGAGGATCATCAGAGACTCCAGCCACCCGAGCCATGGGCTGTTCTCACTGCTACCATCAGGTAGGCGGTATCGCAGCATCAGGACCCGCACCAGCCGACTCCATGATAGCTTCTTCCCCCAAGCAATCAGACTTCTGAACTCTTGATCTCTCATGATCAATATACATCAGCACTGCACTTTACTACTCTTACTCTTATATCTCACACCGGACTGTCATAAATTATATTATTATTATATTATATTCTCTCTTAACAACTGACTATCAACCGACAGCCTGAATGTCAATACAGTACAATACTGTACATTCTATATATATATATATATATATATATATATATATATATACATACATATATATATATATATATATATACACTTTTTTTGTATATATATATTTTAATTTTTAATTTTTATTGAATAATGTGTATCTATATAGTAAAAAAACAAAAAAACAAAAACAGCGTATTGTATACTGTACAGTGTATGTTATTATTTGTATATTGTTGAGTGTAATTATGTGTATATCAGATGTTTAAACTGTGTTGTGTTAATTTGATGTTTTTGTAAATTGGTATATGTCTCATCACTGTCACGACTGCTATGTTGATCGGAACTGCACCCAAGAATTTCACACACCATTGCACTTGTGTATATGGCTGTGTGACAATAAAGTGATTTGATTGATTGATTTGATTTGATTAAGTCTAGACTAAAGACTCATCATAAAATTGAATGGCATCTACGCTAATATTATTCTATTTGTTTCCCTGTCTCAACCTCGGGACTCTTATCCTGAGGTCAGCAGATCCAGCTCCATTCCTGCTTCGTGTTGGACTCCACTGCTATGTGTCTCTGGGTAATGATGACTAAATGCAGCCGGTGCCAGCCAGACATCACTTCAGTCTATTACGATGGGCAACAGAGGATGAACTGATGCCAACTCCAACCATAAGACATGGGATACTTCATATGCCATTGCCTGAACCTTGGACTTAGGATAGACCTCACCGAAATTACCAGCCAGTTTGAACTGCGATGCACCTCACTGATCTCTGCCTGCATCACCTCGGTCTAATGATGGACTACACTCTTGAAATGGAATACATAGACTATCAATTATTTGCCAACAAAACCCTTCATCAACCAACTAACAAAGGACAATTGCATCTGAACTTCTGCAGTTAATCCAAGATGAACTTCAAAGACATTAGTCATTAATCTTACAGTTCATACAAAATCTTAGTTTAAACACTGACCCTTAACACTTACTTAATTTAATAATTTTAAACAATGACCTGCACTGCACTATACATAAGTAATATTGGCATTATATTCATGATGTTAGTCAGAGGGGAACTGGCCCCCACAGTGAGTCTGGTTTCTCTCAAGGTGATTTTTCTCCATTAATCAACATCTGATGGAGTTTTGTGTTCCTTACCACAGTCACCTTCAGTTTGCTCACTGGGATTCTAAATACAATTATTATTTACTTATTTTTAAACACAATTCACAATCGTATTTTAAGACATTATAGATATTACGGTATCATTTTCTGTTAATGTATGATTTTCTGTAAAGCTGTTTGAAACGATGCGTGTTGTGAAAAGTGCTATACAAATAAAAATAATATATTCATCTTTCCTTCTTATGATTTAATGGGTGAAATATAACCAGGGCATGAGTGGAGGCCAAATACATAAATGAAACAGGTCTTTGTTTGCCAAGACAATGATCTGATCGGTACTGCACTGGATTTGTTTGATCAACACTGTTAACATTTATCTGATTGAACGAGAGTGACAAGTACCCAGCATGCTCGGCTCCCCCTCCAGCAAAGAGAGGATGTATTTGTTGAGGAAGAGCGTGCAGAAACTGAAGAAGTACCACAGCACCAGGAACACCAGCGCCCGAGAGCTCCACACACCAGAGTCAGCTTCAATCACCGTCGTCTCTGTGATGGTGATCTTCAGGACAGGCTCTCCAGGTGAACTCTCGCTCCGAGCCAATGTCACCTGCTCCTGCCGCATCCTGAAGCTGGGAAAAGGCCAGAATGGAAGAGATTTCTCTGAGCGATCGTTGTCCATCATGGTGCAGGAAAGGGGCGGCACCTGGAACCATCTAGCGGGGCAAACTCCAGGGGTAATAAACCAGTGAACGAACTGAGACTTTACTCCATACTACAGGACACTGCAGGCCCACATGCAAAAAAAAAAAAAAAAAAAAGGCTTTCGATTAGTTCAGATTAAAACACATCTATAAACAAAAAGACAGTAAGTTTTATATATAATAGAAGAAAATCTAAATCAGACTTCAGATGATCCAATACTGAGATAAACTGACACTCAAACAGAAGACAGATGATAGAGTTCTTTAACAAGGTTTGGTCACTACTGAATGCCCATACTGCCATTTGTGGTATTTCATAGTTCTGATGACTTACTATTTATTCTACAGTGTGGAAAATCATAATAATGAAGAATGAATAGGTGTCTCAAAACATGTTTAAGTGACTGGTAGTTTAATTATGAAACTTAATATTGAAAATATACTTTAAGTGTGTGGTACTACTGCATAGAAGTGTTGACCAAAATTATATTTTAAATAATTATAAATAAGTACAATTATATTATACATGTTTAATACAAAAATATACGAGGTTGAGTTATTTTATTCATCATCTGCAAAGAAATGCTGCTAGAGCTTTTGTCAAAACGAATCATTTGTTTGTTTGTTTTTTAAGAACAGATAACAGAAATAAACATTAAAACAATGAAGAACACGTTTCTTTCATTTCTTTTTTTTTTACACTTCATAGTGATGCAATGCAAGATACCGGGATGAACACATTTACCACACATTTGAACACCTGCCCTTGGCAACATTATCATATTTATCATCGTGTTCCACTATATATATATATATATATATATATATATATATATATATATATATATATATATATATATATGTGTGTGTGTGTGTGAAAATTAAGCAATAGTACTGTACCAAGTGCTTATTGTACACTTCATCTTCGCATGCTTTCACGGGGTTTGAGCGTCATCAGGCTGAAACGATGAACTGTAAGAGTCACACATGTAGAATATGCATGAATCGCAAGAGTTGTTGACCTGTCTTCGGTGCAGCATATGAGCAACAAACGCGTTCACTGACGCTCTTTGTTTCTTTCCTGGTGTTCGACTGGAAATAGCGGAAGTTTGAAGAATAGAATAGAGAGCAAAAGACTATTTAGTCCGAGACGCAGCACTCCTTTTAAAATGAATGGGACAAATCGGAACGCCCAACGGATGTAGAAAGTAAGTCCCGCCTTACAGGTAAAAGAGCCAATCACATTTCAGATACAGACATCGCTCGTCAGTCAACTCGTGGATGCACATGCGCATTAGCTGAACCAGCCTGAAAAAGAGCTTTTTTAAGCGTGATCTGAGGAAAATTAGTGCAATTTATGATACCACTGTTGTCCGAGTTTACTGCTGATTTTAAGTGTGTGCTTTAATCGTAATCATGATCAACCGTTTTGGAGATTTCAGTCTTTCCCTATTCAAAGATGATAGGAACTGTACTTTCATACCGCTTGTTTACGTTGAAAATAGCTGTCCGAGAGCGTTCCAAAGATGACTAAAGAGTGGATTGACTTGCCTTGAAACACACTTTGAGAGTGCCCGCCCATTTTTTTCAGTCACGTTGTATCCGGAAGTAGTGATTTATTCAAATCTGACTATAAGACAAAGTACAAGACTGTGTACTTAACGTCTTAAATGAGGGAATTAATGTTTATTATTATTATTAATAATAATAGAAACGTATGTATATACAAACATACTGTACAGGCTACACAACAAAATGTGAATAAAAAAATAAAGTAGTAACAGTTTATGCCAGGGGTAAAATTAACAATTGAAATTATAATAAATTAATGGAAAGAAGTGCCTCATGAGTCCTCTTTGCTTTTTAATTTTTAATATAGTCAAAAGTAGTGCCATATTGCTTAACTTCATTTATAAATTGTTCAAAATTTGGCTTTGCTTTAGTCTATTTCTTGGATGTGATATTTTCCAAGTAAAATAAATTGTTGTATAAGAAAAAATGTAATAATGGTATCCTGTACAAAGAATAATATGACATCAGATAATTCAATCTGCTTCAAAGTTACAAAGATCCTAGAAACAAAGTTAGAGACATCTGTCCGAAATATATACACACTGAAAGAAGAGATGCATTACAGATTCTTCAGCAACACAAAAAAAATAAAAAATCACACAAGTTTTCAACCTCCAAATTCAAATCATTCAAATAACTGCTTAACAGGGTCAATTCTGTGTAGTATTTTAAAGGGTACTGCTCTAACATTATTATTTATAAAGAATTTAATTGGTATCGTTTTCAAATGTAGTTGACCAAAACACTGTTAAACATGGCACATAACTCCTCAATACCTTTCTAATATATTATTACTGCATTTGTCTTTTACAACATTAATGACATCAACAAAGATTGTATTATTACATGTAGTGAGTTGCTGGGCTACATCAAAAGTAGAATGTTCAGAATTTTGAAACAATGAGACAACTTTACTTGGTACTGCATCCAAGACAATAGAATATTCTTTTGGTTTTACAGCAATCTGAAACTTTGAGGAATTCTGAATATGAAAACAACAGGCCTTGTTCATTAAGCAACACCTCAAGGCCTCCATGCTCTTTACTGTTACATACAATATCTTTTCTCAAGTAGTGTTTTTTTCCCCTCAAAATGAAATCATAAAAAGTTTTATCCAAATCCTTGATAACATTTTCCAGAACATTCAATGACATTGATACATACTGTAAACAGACCTTGAAATTCCTTCTGCTTTTGAAAGTAAAACATAGCCAAATAAGGACAAATCTCTCATTAACCGCACCTTAAATCTGTTTTTGATTCTCTCAACAATAGGCTTACAATTGAATGGATTTGCATCATTTTTTTCTGTTTCTTCTGATAACAGACTGATCAGTTAAGAGATTTCAATTAATTGTGTCAATATTAGACTCAATTGCCCCTGTCAAAACAAGAATTAATTCAGAAGTAAAGAAATCCCCATTGGATAAATGATGATATTCTCATTTTAAGGAGAAAGTGTAGGAAGGCAGAACGTGCTTGGAAGTCAATTAAACTTCATGTTGACTTTGAGCACATGAAGGATCTCTTAGTGCTGTAAAATAAGACAGTTAAAGCTGCTAGAACTGAGTATTTTTCTGAACTAATTATGAACAACTAACTGCCATAACACTAGGTTTTTATTCAATACAATTAATAATATGATCAACCGTGTGTAACACGTTTTTATCTTTTTTGGTTAACAAGGTCTCTAACATAAGGGCATCTATTATTCCTCCTTTACCTTGTGTGGAAAAATTGGGTTGTAGTGAAGGGGCTGTTGATGAGTGGAATGCATTTACTAGCATTTGTTATAATCAATAGGTAATCAAAGTGTTTTTACTCATGTGCATTTATTTAGTTTATGTAAGAGTTTTATTGTGTTTAAGTTTTAGGTAATTCATTACTGACACAGATATATTCACTGCATTTAAAGTATATTTCTGTCCAACTTTGTTCTGTTGCGTTTGGACATATTGATCTATTGTCATGTTTGTTCCAGCTGGATGAGGCCTGTGTCTCAGTGAGGTTCTCAACCTTCACAGAAATGTTGAGTTCTGTCTAATGATGCCATTGCATCAGAAGTGAGAATCATATGACTAAGTCAGAGAAGCTGGATGCCAGTTTATCTAAAGGGAAGACTCACCTCTGACCCATTTCTGTTTTCCAACTTGACTTAATGTTTTAAAAATATAATCTTTGAATGACTGCATTCACTTAGTTAAACAGAACAATGTGGTTGTAAGATTTCTAGAATAATCCCAGATAGCAAGGTGACATTGATACAATGTTGATTGTTTTTTTATTTTTCCTTTTTTTTTTTTTTTCAAACCATCATTTTGGTTGAGATTGAAATTTCAATGTTTAAAGTATGTTGGGTCAACATTGAAATTTTGATGTAAGCCAACAGCACACTTGGGCGGTTACAGTGACATTAAACTAATGTTGTTTTGTAGTTGATAACCATGAGACAGTGACACTAAATCAAAATCATTGACACTGATTTTTGTCCCAGTACAGCCCTGCCATGAGATCATGTGAGCTTCTCAATACTCTAATTTATGCTTTCTCTTTAATAAAAATATTTATTGTATCATTTGCACAGAAGACACCACAAATGAAGCACCCACACTACAGGAACAAGAGCTGCTGACATATGCAACAAACACACACTAACACTGACTTTTAAAGGCTGCCATCTCATTAGCGGCAATGAGTTGCAGCTGTTAATGGTGGGCAGTGGACGGGGCTTCAATTAGAGCAGGGTCAACAGGATTTTCTAAATGTTTTTTGCAATTAACATTTTTATTGATTCATCTCTTAAATATGAACAGCAGAACATATATATATACAGAATCAATATTTAACACTCACTATCTCCCCCCACACCCCCCGCCCCCCCCAACCAACCACCAACAACACCCCAGTGGTCACATAATTATAGACACACAACAAAAATAAATAAATAAAATTTAAAAACTAAAATAAATAAAAAACTAATCACACACATCCCCTACACCTCTCTCTCCACTGTCCCTCCCCGAGAGCCCTCCAAAAAACACAGATATCTGCCCCACTTCTTCACAAACAGGTCTAGCCTCCCCAGTCTTCTGGATACCCCCTCCTCAAGAGCTGCCACTCTGGCCATCTCTGAACACCACTCCTGAAATGGGGGTGCTCCAGCCAACTTCAAACTCCTTAAAATGATCTGTCTGGCAATCATAATACTAGTTAGGACCCAGTTTTCACGTGCTTATTCTCCAAACTAATGACTGTCCCATCTTCTAAGATACAGAGTCTGGGGCAAAATAAAATTTGAGAGGCCAAAACCTTGCACATAAAACTCTGAATCCTCAACCAAAACTCTTGAATCTTAACACATCCCCAAAAGACATGGTTTATGTCTCCATCTTCTGATTGACATCGCCAGCAGGTGGGTGTGTCTTTAAGACCAAGCCTATGTGATGTAGAGGGGGTCCAATAGACTCTATGTAAAATCTTAAATTGCATAAGGCGAACCCTTGCATCTCTAGATGCAGATTTGACATTTTTTAGAATCCTAACCCACACTCCCTCCTCCAATGCCAAGTTTAGATCTTTCTCCCAAAATCCCTTAAGAGAAGTTGAAGTTCCATCCCCCAGACTCTGAATTAGCAGGGAGTAATACACTGATGCCTCATGACCTTTTCTAAAAGCAGTAATCATCTCTCCCAGAGTATCTGCCGCTTTAGGGGGGTGTAAACCACTCCCAAAAACAATACAGAGCAGGTGGCACAACTGTTAATACTTACAGAACTGAGATCTAGGAATCCCAAAAAGTTGAACCAAATTTTGAAAGAATCTCAACACTCCATTCTCATATAGGTCACAGAGTGTAGTAACCCCCCTCCCAATCCACTCTGACCAGCAAAAAAGGGGACTTGTTGACGCATGATTTGGGGTTCAGCCATATGCTCGAGGCAACATTTAAAAAATGTCTGAATTAAACAGTCTGGACACTTTTGTCCATACCGAGTGCAAATGCGAGATAATGGAATGTAACTTAACATCTCCGATTAATTTGATAGAAAGGCTCTGCAATGGCGAAATAGGGGCAAGAACTTCCTGTTCTATACAGAACCAGGGAGGGGCTCTCTCAGGTGGAAGGGACCAATGAGCCAAATGTCTGAGACCGAATGCATAAAAAAAAACAAAAATTTTTGGGTAGGCCTAGCCCATCTTTGTCAATCGGCCTATGTAACTTATTGAAATGTAATTTGGGACACTTACCATTCCAAATGATGGACTTCGCTAATGCTATCAAATTGCTTTAAATAAGAGAGGGGGACATCTTCATGGAGAGACAGCAGCAAGTAATTGAATTTTGGAATACAATTCATTTTAATAACATTAACTTTCCCAATCATATATAAATGTAATGAAGCCCACCCATCCACATCGCTCGAAAACTGTTTTATTAAGGGGTCAAAATTAACTCTAACTAAATCACACAATTTTGCTGGGAATAAAATGCCCAAATACTTAATGCCCTATTTGGGCCACTGGAAAGCTGTTACAGGGCAGTACACTGTCAGAGCCAAAGCTTCAGATTTACATTTACATTATATTTATGCATTTGGCAGATGCTTTTATCCAAAGCAACTTACAGTGCCCTTATTATAGGGACAATCCCCCTGGAGCAACCTGGAGTTAAGTGCCTTGCTCAAGGACACAATGGACCATTGAACCAACAACCTTTTGCTTACCAGGTCAGTGCTTTAGTCCACTACACCACCACCACTCACCAATTGACTCTATATCCTGAAAACTTAGAAAAGGAATTAATAATTCTGTGGAGACAAGGCATAGATCTAGAAGGGTCAGAGACGAATAATAAAATATCATCTGCGTAAAGCAAAAGTTTATGCGCCATACCTCCTGCCACCACCCCTGGAAAATCATCCTCCTTTCTTATCGTGGCTGCTAATGGTTCCAGGTTAAGACAGAACAATAATGAGGAAAGAGGGCAACCCTGCCGAGTGCCCCTATTCAAAGTAAAATAATCTGAAATTAGTCCATTTGTTTGTACCACCGCTACCGGGTGTCTATAAAGTAACTTAATCCAACCAATAAATGTACTTCCAAACCCGTATATTTCCAAAATCTTAAAAAGATAATCCTATTCTACCATATCAAACGCCTTTTTGGCGTCAAGTGAGATGGCAGCGACTGGAGTTTGATCATTTGCCACTGACCACATAATATTGATGAAATGCCTCATGTTATCAGAAGTAACAAACCCCACCTGATCTATATGTATAAGAGATTTCATAACTTTACTTAATCGGTTAGCCAAAAGTTTTGACAACATTTTTACATATAGCTGGATCAGGGAAATTGGACGGTGACTCTTACACTCGCTTGGATCTTTGTCCTTTTTAAGAATCAGACTGATCCGGGCTTGTGTCATGGATGGAGGAAGATTTCCATTCTTTAATGATTCCGTATAAATTTCTAACAAAAGTGGAGCCAGTTCTGTAGCATAGGATCTAAATTCAGCGGCAAAACCATCTGGCCCAGGAGCCTTGCCAGTAGGCAGGGCCTTAATTACTTCACCAAGCTCCTCCAAGGTTATCTCAGAATCAAGAGAATATTTTTGCTCAGTCCTCAATTTAGGGAGTTCTAATGGTTCCACAAAGTTTCTAATATCTTCATCAGTAGATGAAGATGTGGAACTATAGATATCAAGATATAATTCTATAAAAATTATTAATATCAATGGCTGAGGTAAATATTTCACCACCAGCAGATTTCACTGAGGGAATGGTAGAAAAGGACTCTCTCTGCATTATATATCTAGCCAAATGCTTCCCTGCTTTGTCCCCCGACTCAAAGTATAACTGTCTTGCCCTAAATAGCCAAAACTCCACTTTCCGTGACAAAATAGTATTATATATATATTTCAATCGGGTCAATTCTCTGAGGCCATCAGACGACATTCGGTGCTTCAGCTCTGCCTTGGCACTTTTAATATTCCCTTCCAATTCCACAAGTTCTCGTGCTTTGGATTTTTTGGTGAATGAGGCATACTGTATGATCCGACCCCTAAGAACTGCCTTAAGTGCCTCCCAAGCCATGCCCACAGAGGATACTGAGGACCTGTTGGTCTCCATATAAACATTGATTTCAATCTTTAATATTTGTTGGAAATCAGGATTTTGCAAAAGACATACATTAAAGCGCCAACTATATGATTTCTTTTCTCTGTATGTGGCAACATCTCTAAACATGCCAGGGCGTGATCTGAGACTAAGATTTTTCCAATTGAGCAATTCACAACAGATGAAATGAGGGACTTAGATCTATATATATATATATATATATATATATATATATATATATATATATATATATATATATAAATTATCTATTCTAGAATAAATCTTACGAACTGATGAAAAAAAAAATTATAATCCCTACCAGATGGGTTCAACACTTGCCAGATATCTGCAAGACCAAGATTTTTACACAAAAAGTGTCACTGTTGCTCTAAGGGGCTTTCACACTATTGCTTCACTATGATCAAGGACTGAGTCCATCAAAAGATTAAAGTTTCCTCCCAATATTATATCATGAGGGGTGCTAGAAGCTTGCAACATCCCTTCAAGATCTATAAAAAAGCCCTGATCATCAGCGTTAAGTGCGTAAATATTAACCAAAATCAACCTTTGCCCCTGAATTTCTCCTATAACAATAATGACTCTTCCTAATTTATCTTTACTCTGTTTGAGACATTTGAATTTTAGATGTTTATTTATCAGTATAATGACTCCCCTACTCTTACCTGAGCCAGCACTAAAGAAAACATGTCCACCCCATATCTTCCCAAATCTTTCAGCTTCCTGCGGGGAAAGATGCGTTTCTTGAAGCAACACTACATAATATTTCTTACGCTTAAGAAAAGAAATAACCTTCCTTCTTTTTATGGGGTGCCTCAACCCATTCACATTCCATGTGGAGAGAGATAACCTACTCATATTAACATTTGACATATTGATATAATAAAAAAAATTAATTGTGTGTCAAAAACAAGATTATACAGACCACATTCCACATTAGTGCAAATATCAAACCCCGAACTTCCCTCCGAACAAAACAAACAGAAAAAAGAAAAACGTGAGCATTAACCCCGCGCACGACAGCGCCAACCGCCGTCAATCCCTCTAAACTCAAAAGGTCCATGTACACCTACGAGAGCCCCCGCGACATCTTTGCCACCAGATTGCTCAAATCCGGTGCTTCTGCACAAATTTGTGAGGCAAAATTACATAACAGAAAATACTTTGTAAAACAGACCCCAGCCAACAGGCAGAATAAACACAAAGAACATGTAGATTAATTCACAGAATTGTCTCGAAGGTGTGTTCCTCCACAAAACAAATTCCAACCGATATAAAGCCGTTCAGTTTCCTCGGACAGACAACCAGGTGTTCAGTGAGCCGGCTGTTTATGAGTATGGCAGATGATGTTATCATTCTAATGTCCCTTAAAAATACTCCACAAAAACAAACTCCAGCCAACAGGAGGCATAAGCACAAAGAACGAACAGATTCATCCACATATGTCCCGAAGTAGTGTTATTCCACGAAACAAAACAGGCATCCCGGTTCCTCAGTTGATCAAGTGTGCATTGAGCGAGTCAAATTCACTCAGAGGCCGCGTAAATAAAAAATACACCATGATTTACTCAGTCTGTCAACTCTACAAAAGATGTCCTATTTGTGAGCATGTAGATATTTTGCGGTTATCCATAGTGTCCATTCTCAATCTGGCCAGGAACTTCAGTGTAAAAGCGATCTTCCGTCAATGCAAAAGTTTCTTGAAGGAGAAGCGTCATGCCAAAAAACAAACTCCAGTCCCTAGGCGGAGCCAATGCAAAAAGAAACAAAAATGGCACCCAGCTTCCTTAGACAGTGGAGTCATTGAACAGCGAGTCGGTCCACTTACAAGAGAAACGCAATGGTTTACTCACCCATAGACTGTATAAAAGCCAGTGCCTGCTTGGGGCATAGAAATACTTTGCGACTGTCCTTGGTGTCTATTCTCAGTTTGGCCGGAAACATCAATGTAAAAGTGATTTTCCATTGATGTAAGAGTTTCTTACATTCCTTGAACCGATCACATTTCTCTCTTGTCGAATTCGCAAAGTCCGGGAACAAGAAAATATTGTGATTCTTCCAAGAAAGTTTTCCTTTGCTCTTCGCCTGGCGCAACACGAGATCTTTATTGGATAATCTCAGAAATCTGGCCAGAATTGATTGGGGCCTGTCTCCCTCAGCAGATCTGCGAGCCAGGACTCTGAGCTCGCTCGATTTCCAGCTTATGGCCTGTTATGTCGAGCAGACTCGGGAAGAGCTCGTCCAGGAATTTCACCATATCTCTGCCCTCTTCATGCTCAGGAATTCCAACAATCCGAATATTGTTCCTTCTAAAGGGACTACACATCTTTGCGTCACTAAGATCCAGGACTGGATCCATTAAAAGATTGAAGCCTCCACCCAAAACCATATCTTGAAGGATCCCAGCTGCTTGTAACTTTCCCTCAAGATCTATAAAAAAGTTCTGATCATCAGCGTTGGGTGCATAAATATTAGCCAAAATAAGATTTTGCCCCTGTATTTCAGCCAAAACAATAATGACTCTTCCTAAATTATCTTTGATCAGCTTGAGACATTTAAATTGTAAATGCTTACTTATCAATGTAATGACTCCCCTGCTCTTACTCGATACAATACAAAACACATGCCCACCCCATGCCCTGCCAAGTATTTCAGCTTCCTGTGGAGAAAGGTGTGTTTCATGAAGGAACACTTTATCAAATTTTTTATTCTTAAGAAAAAATACCACCTTCCTTCTTTTTATAGGGTGCTCCAGCCCATTAACATTCCAGGTGGAGAGAATCATTTGACCTATATTAAAGTGTGACATATTGACATGCAAAAAACTAAAAGTGTACCCAAGACTAAATTATATAGACCACTATCCAATATTGATGTAACCATAAAATCCGTAATAACCCACAGAACAGAAAAAAATTATTCAGCCTAACATATAACTCTCAACTGGTGTCCATCTCTCGGAAATCCGACAGTCCATGCACGCTCACTATAATTTCCACGATACTATTGCTACCAGTTTGCTCAAGTCCAGATATATATATATTTCCTGTTTCTTTCCCCTTAACATAAACTGTGCCATTAAACTGTAGATAAATGTGTGCAATAGAATGAAAAATGAAAACATAAAATAGGCCCAAGTGAACAATAACATTGAACCCACAAAGTGAACAAGTGAGCTCAACAGCAAGTCAATAAAGAAAAAAAAAAAGAATCAGGCAGGAGCCAGTGGGCAGAACAACAATCCCTCTCAGGCTGCATCAGTAAAATGCACGATGTGTAGTCTGTATTGTTGATTGAGTGCAGGCAAAATTACCCACTCACACCATTGATTTAATGAAGGCTATAACTTGTCGTGGACATGTAAAAGTCTTTCATCAATCCTTGGTGTCTATTCTAAGGATAAAGCAGTGCGAAACATTTCTTCTGCTGGTGCAATAATTTTTTACACTCTTTGAAACTGTCCCACTCTGGGAAAACCATGATGTTGTGGTCCTCCCAGCACAACTTGCCTTTATTCCTCACCGTTTGTAGAACAAAGTGTCAACCGACTGCAAGAATCTTGCCAGGATAGATCAGAACATGTCACCCACCCCGGGAAGCTGACCGAGAGCTCTGTGTGCTGTATCTCGAGCCTGCAGCCCACTGTGTCGATCAAATTAGGAATAAGCCCCTCCAAAAACTTCACCATATCTTGACCTTCTTTTCCCTCAGGGATTCCAATGAAACGAACATCATTACGTCTGCTCCCGTTTTCCATATCCTCTAGTTTTTCCCACACCCATTCCTCATCAGCTTTGGTGGTCGGCGGGTTAGACTGCAGCTCTCTTTCGTCTGACTCCAGAAACTCGATCCGTTTTTCAACATCATCCATTCTTGTGAACAGGGTGGAAAGTTTCGCCTCCATAGTCAAGTCATTTTTATTTGTATAGCGCTTTTCTCAACACACATCGTTTCAAAGCAGCTTTACAGAAAATCATGCTTTAAAAGAACTGAATATCTATAAAGTCTTAGAGTCATCATTGTGTAGTTCGATTAAATACGATTGTAAAATGTGCATAAAAATAAATAATTCGTTTCAAGTTTCAAGTCAAGTTTTATTGGTCACATACATAACCATACACAGTACGACATGTAGTAAAATTCTTGATATGACTTTTCTTTTCTCCCTACAGTTTCACAGTTTACGATAAAATTATATATAAATAGTTAAGGAGTAGAAATAGAAATAAAAAAAAAAAAAACAATTTAAAAACACAATAAAATACACAATAAAATAGGAGAAAGAAGAAATATACTGTATGTACAAAGTATATGAAATAAACAACAGTTTGACTGGCAATATGTACATGTGCAAGGTAAAGTGCAACTGTGCAGTATGTTGACCTGCAACAGGCTAATGTTATAGAGGTGATGTTGTAGATGTATAATAATGATATATAATAATATAATAATGTAGAGTGTATATTGCTTCAAGTGTGTGGTGTTGAATAGTGAACCAAGTCCTGGTGTTGTCCTTGGTTCAGCACACGGATGGCCTGTGGAAAGAAGCTCCTTCTCATTCTCTCTGTTTTGACCATCAGGGAGCGGAAGCATTTCCCTGACCGCAACAAAGAGAAGAGTCCATTATTAGGATGGCTGATGTCTTTCATGATCTTCCTGGTTTTGGTCCAGCATCGTTTGTTGTAGATGGACTGCAGGTCAAGGAGTTTGATGTGGGTGATGCGCTCAGCTGATCGCACCACTCTTTGTAGAGCCAGTCTATCTTGTTTTGTATAGTTTCCAAACCAGGCTGTGATGTTTCCTGTCAGGATGCTCTCAGTGGTGCAGGTGTACAAGTTTTTTAGCACCATAGAGGGCAGTTTAAAGTCCTTTAAGCGCCTGAGGTGTTAAAGACGCCGACGGGCCTTCTTCACCATGGTGTTAATGTGGCAGGTTCATGACAGATCATGTCATTAAATAATAATTGTATTTAGAACCCCAATGAGCAAGCCAAAGGCGACTGTGGCAAGGAACACTAAACTCCATAAGATGTTGGTTAATGGAGAAAAATAACCTTGGGAGAAACCAGGCTCACTCTGGGGGCCATGTCTGGCTAACATCATGAATATAATGCCAATATTATTTATTTATGTGCAGTGCAAGTCATGATTTAAAAATAGCAAACTAAGTAAGTTTTAAGGGCCATTGTTCAAACAAAGATTTTGTATGTATTGAAAGAGTAACAACTAATGCCTTTGAAGTCAGTCCCGGATTAACTGCAGAATTCCACATAGATGCATTGTCCATTTTTTTAATAATAGTTTTTATTAAGCATATTTCAAAATAATATGGTACATGCCACATTTCTGACATAACAGTTTGCCAATTTTCTATTTTTTTTTATATGCATATTTTCATTGACATAATTTAGCAAGTATACAAACAGAACATCCTTATCTACCCTCCCAGCCCATTCCGGAATGAATTGGACCAGATTCAAATGGCACAAATACAGGTGGAATTAATTTTAGCTAGGGCGCTCTACCACAAATCCTCCTCAAGGTGAACTCCTAACTCCTTTTCCCAGCCTTCCTTGAGCTGGGAAAGTGAGGGTAATCGTGAGGAACGTAAATGGTCATATATAGAAGAAATACGACAAAGTGATCTTGGAAGTGACATTACTTCTTCTATCAATGTTTTTGTTTTTTTGGCTGATCAGGGAAAGGGGGGAAGTGAGTTCTAGTGAAGTTGCGCAATTGAAAGTATTTGAATAAGCTAGATTTAGACACATTAAACTTGCTTACAATGTCATTGAATGTTACGAATATATATTGTTGGAAAACAGATCACGAAATGACACTAAGCCCTTCTCCCTCCATTGCATGAACGTTGAATCTAAAGTGGGCGGTAAAAATAAATGGTTACCACAAATAGGCGTAAGAGCACACAATGAGTTTAATCCAAAATGCTGCCGAAACTGCTTCCAAATCTTTAATGAGGAAAGCACAATAGGGTAATTGGTGTACTTGGATGGGCGCAATGAGCGGGGGGCAAAAACAAGTGCTGGTAAAGAAGATGACATACAAGAGTTTGCTTCTATAATGCACCAACTAGTATCCGAATTACACCATGAAAATAATTTCTGGATATTAGCTGCCCAATAATAGAGTAACATGTTTGGTAGAGCAAGGCCTCATCTTTTTGGTCCTCTGAAGTGTTGTTTTTCGCACCCATGGGTGCTTACCAGCGCTGAGGGTCTACTTTAATATGGTCTATCAATTTAGTAAAAAATTTAGTGATTTGAACAAATGTGAGACGTGTACCCCCAGATATCGGAAACCTGCAGGAGACATATGAAAAGGAAGTTTACCTAAAGGAATTTGTTTTTCCGAATCATTTATGGGAAAACATTAGCTTTTAGCAATATTTAGCTTATAACCTGAGAAGGATCCAAACACATTTAGCAAATGCAGTATATCGTCCATGCAGATTATTGGATCCTGGACATATAGTAAAAGATCATCTTCATATAAAGAGACAAGGCGTTCCCTGCCTCCTCTTTGAATGCAAGAAAATATTGAAGTATCTTTTAAAGCAATAGAGAGGGGTTCTATAGCGAGAGCAAAAGGTGGTGGTGAGTGCTGGTGGCATAGAGGACTAAAGCACATAACTGTTAATCAGAAGGTTGCCAGTTCAATCCCCACAGCCACCACCATTGTGTCCTTGAGCAAGGCACTTAACTCCAGGTTGTTCCAGGGGTACTGTCCCTGTAATAAGTGCACTGTAAGTCGCTTTGGATAAAAGTGTCTGCCAAATGCATAAATGTAAATGAAAGCAGACACACTTGACGGGTGCCATGAATAAGAGGAAAATATGGAGATATCTCTGAATTTGTTTTCACACTAGCCTAAGTATAATATAGCATATCCATGAGATTATTTTAGGCCCAAAACCACATTTTTGTAGAACTGTATAAATATTCCCATTCAATGTGATTGAATGCTTTCTCTGCATCCAATGAGATAACCATTTCTGGCACTGGAGAGCTAGATGGAATAAAGATTACATTTAATAGTCTGCGTGCATTAGACGACAATTGGCGACCTATTATGAAACTTGTTTGGTCATCTGACACAATACTAGGTAGACAAGCATCTAGACGCTTGGCCAGTACCTTTGCTAATAGCTTAATATCATTATTGATTAAACTGATGGGCCTATAGCTGCTCCAAAGGTTAGGGTCTTTGTCCTTCTTCAATATTAAAGAAATTAAAGCTTCGTTTAAAGATGTTGGCAACAAGCCCTGGTCTAATGAATAATTGAAAAAAATCAATAATAAGGGAGATAATTAAAAAAAAAATATTCCACAGGGAAGCCATCAGGGCCAGGAGCTTTATTATTCCGCAGAGCAGCAATACAAGAAGCAATCTCCTCAAGGTGAAGAGGTTCATCCAGGTATTTAGCCATATCTGGACTTTTTTTGGGAATATCTAATTGAGAGAGGAAAGACGGCACGGCAGCAGCATCTGAGGGGGGTTCAGATTTATAAAGATTAGCGTAAAAAGAAGAGAACTCAGAATGATCAGAACTGGGTCTGTGATAAGCCTATGTGAAGAATCATATCTGTGAGATAAGGTGAGATGCGGATTGATGTCTGAGCTGAGAGGCTAGCAGATGACTGGTCCTGTCTATTTCTATTTCTAAAATTGCGTCAATGAGTTTCTGCTGTTTTGGTTTCCTAGCTCTGACCCAATATCCGTTAAAATAAATAATCCTGCCACTTTAAATGTTTCCCATAAAAGTGTCTGTGATACTGTGTCTGATTTGTAAGTCTCCAAAAAAAAAAAAAAAAAAATCAATGTTCTTAGAGATTTAGTTGCAAAACTCCTTATTAGCCAACAACCCATTATTAAGCTCCCAACCGCTGGAGTTTCTATATGAATTTAAGGGGAAAGAAAGGTCTAAATTATGTGGGGCATGATCCAAAATTACAATGGCTGAGTATTCTGTAGATCTAACCAAAGGTGAAAGGGCTTTGCCAATAAAAAATAATCAATACGCGAATAATTGCTGTGAATACTCGAGAAAAAAGAAAAATCTTGTGAAGTCAGATGGAAAAAGCACAGGGGTCCACACATCCTATCTGGTCCATAAGGGATTAAAATGTCCTAGACACTGAAAAAGGAGAAATTAACCTGGGTTGAGAGCAATCCAAGTTTGGGGTAATCGTACAATTTAGATCGCCTCCTAATATGATACGGTGGGTGTCTAAATTTGATAGATGTGAGAACAGCATGGCCATAAAACTAGAACTATCATAATTGGGCGCATAAACACAAATTAATATGACAGGTGTTTGATACAAGATGCCACATACTATAATGTAACACCCTCCAGGGTCGGAGAAGATTTTGTGCAGGACAAACTTTATCTGTTTATGTATTAAAATGGCAGCACCCCTAGCTTTGCTATTAAAGTTTGAATGAAAGAATTGCCCAACCCATGGTTTACGAAGCCTAGCCTGGTGATTGATTCGAAGGTGTGTCCTGTAGGAAAGTGATATCAGCTGACAAACTCTTCAGGTATAAAAACACTCTGGATCGTTTGATCTGACCACCTAGTCCCCTGTACATACCAGGTAACACATTTAGGATGTGTTCTCTTGGTCCGGACCAAAAAAGAAAATGATACATTTAGTCCTGGTTTGCTTAGCGTTCACACTGGCATATTTAACACCGAACCTAAAGATACAAAACAAAAGGCATAAGGATAAGGCAACAACCTGACTGGACAGCTTTTATGATGTATATTTTGTGACGGAACTTGCCAAACATTGAAAACAATGCTGGCTGCTGGACTAAATGTGCTCGTTGGACCCACTTTCCCTTAACCCTATCACTGAACATTTTGAACACTTGAGCATTTTTGTGCGTTTTTTCAGTATACTGGAAATATACTTGTCAGACTAAATGTTAATAAGGAACATTACCTCCTAATTGCTCCATGTTTGCCCTCTGCTCATTTTGTGAACTGATTTTGACATGACAAAATTTTTCTCACCAAGGTGAATTCTAACTCTCCTCACAAGTCCATCTGAATCAACTATCGTTTCTACAACTTGCCTAAAGGCCATTTGTTCCTAAGTAGATAATTGTCCTTGACAATCATTATGTCCCCAATTGACAGATTTCTCTTAGGGGTATGCCAGCGTTGTTTGACAGCAGTGTTGGTGAGCAGGGTTGGGAGGGTTACTTTTGAAATGTATTCCACTACAGATTACAGAATACATGCTGTAAAATGTAATTTGTAACGTATTCCGTTAGATTACTCAAGGTCAGTAACGTAATCTAAACACTTTGGATTACTTCTTCAGCACTGGTAGATTTTTTCACTTGTTTTGACTATAAAAACTCTGCCAGTACAGTAAGACAAAATACACGTTAAAAATACATTCTCTGAAAAACTTAAATATCTAATGCAGTGTTGTTTCTAAAACAAGATCAATCAAACTGATCTTGTTTACAGGATTTTTAGATATTTTTACTGGAAAACAATACAAATATTATGATCAAGAATATGGTTTTTGCCCTAATATCAAAGGTCTTACTACAAAAAAGAAATTATGATCCAACGTGAATTTTCTTGATAAAATAAATATGATCGTGCCTGGTAACGTGCATGTAAAATGGCTAGAAATAGCATTTTAGCTTAGCGTAAAGCTGACAATTTACACAAGGTTTATTTCTATTTCTTCTGCTCCAAACTTACTTCAAACTTACTTTTCTGCTCGTATGAATGTGACACATCATAAGAAAGTGTTTCACCGCTGTTCAAATGCACTGTGGATCGCATCATTTATATGTATAAATGTTTTCCATCTGAAATAACTAAATATTAAATGAAACAAATGACAATAAAATGCAAAGTAATCTCTTCAGTAGTCAAAATACTTTTTGAATGTAACTGTATTCTAAATACCAATGATTGGTATTTGGCGAGGTATTCTTTATGCCAGCGGCTCCAAAATTGTTCGGCAAGATATTGGACATTGCATCACCTTTTTCTGGCATATATGTCCTCTTTAGTGAACCTGCCTGGAGGAGGTAGAGCAATGGTGGATTTCAAAGTGAAAAAATTATTTGGAGTTATAGGTTCAAGGCTATTTGGATCGCTTAAATTGTCAACAGTGAGTAGGCGACTATTTACAACTGACATTGCTTCATAAAAAAATGCTCTTAGAGATGAGTCATCAATCCTTTCAGAAGCGATTGAAAGCATAGCCTGCAGAAATCTTCTCACCGTCCTACCGTATACCTCTTGTATGACTCAAACATGGCACATTCATTACGAAATCACACTGGTTCTCAGCTAGAAAGTTATTCAACTGATCTGTATCAAGTTCCTTGAGGGCTTTAGCCAGCTCGTTCTTAGCACCTACAAAGTTACTCCCTTGATCGGATTTGATCTGTCGGACTGCCCCAGGTATGGTGATAAAACAGCGCTGGCCATGATACGTAGGCCCTGACACAGCATCAAGCATCTCAATGTGAATAGCATGGGAAGAGAGACAAGTAAAGAGTAATTAATATCTTTTGTGCACCTTTCGTCCTTGTTTAACAAAGAATGGGCCAAAGCAGAATGGTGGTGAAGGGTTCACTCTCTCTGTGAGCCATCTTTTGCTCTTCTGTCAGTCTTCTATGTTTTCTACAAGTGACACAATTGCGCACAAAGGATGCTACAGCACGATTAATACCTGGGATCCAGTAACCCTTTGAGTGAATTTCATTAATGGTAAAACCTTTACCTTGATGTTTGACTCTTTCGTGGCAGTCAGCTATGATCAATTTCGTAATATGATGGTCTTTGGGAATAATTGTAGGATGTTTAAGTAGACTACAAAGAGACGAGTTGTTGAGTCTTCCTCCCACCTTAAGCACACCATCACTGTCAAGATTGTACAGGTCATTGTGAGACGATAACTGAGCACCTTTACTTAGTACCTTCAATTGATCTTGAAACACATGATTTTGTAGATGTTTAACTATGAGGCACTATGAGATTATTTGATTTATCTTTATGAATTCATCGTCAGATGCGTGGAATGGACCAAGACCAAGATGAAAACTTTGAAAGATGTCTACAATAATTCCTTGTTCCGTTACTCTTGTGTTAAGTGTTTGAGAACTTCTGACGTCTGAGTCAACTAGTTGTAGTTCTGGAGTCTCAATGGAAGGGAGAACCATCTCCCTATTCCGCAAGAACTGTGGCCCTGTAAACCAATCAGAGGAAATAAATTAATCAACAGTAAGACCTCTCGAGACATGATCTGCAGGATTGTCCTTTGTCGGAACGTACTGTATCTCCATAGCTGCGGAGTCGTGCTTAGTTGAATCTTCTGTACTCTGTTAGAAACAAATGTGTGAATTCGTCAGGCCTCATTGTTTATAGAGTATATCCCAGAACTACTTTCGAGTCAGTTCAAAAGAACTCTGTAATGTCAGTATATCTGAGCTCTTCTTTGAGAATTTTACTGACATTCACTGAAACTACTGCAGCTGTCAGCGCAAACCTTGGAATAGTTGTAACCTTTATAGGGGACACGCAGGACCTTCCCATGACAAGAGCAACATAAAGGTCTTCCCTTT
Organism: Myxocyprinus asiaticus; assembly: GCF_019703515.2. Taxonomy (NCBI): domain Eukaryota; kingdom Metazoa; phylum Chordata; class Actinopteri; order Cypriniformes; family Catostomidae; genus Myxocyprinus; species Myxocyprinus asiaticus. The sequence continues at coordinate 957,407 of NC_059376.1, forward strand.
CATTTTTTAATATCAGATATGAGCACTGTCCATATCCCCAAGTACTAGCATCCAAAAAATGATGCAGCCCTACTTCCTTCACCTTTCCAATCTCAGGAGGAGCATATGTGCGGGGAATGCTCAGTTTCCTCAAATTAGCCAGATCTCTTTTCCAACACTCCCATCTGCAGTTCATCATTTAATGCATCATCACAACCTGTGCCCTGTCTACATACTTCCTGGAGTATTTTTTTATTTCATGAAATGTGAATGGAGCTATGAATACTAATAGATCATACAATGATGCAATTGTAGATAAAATTCCACGTCGAGTTGCTGGCTGTTCCTTGAGACAAATATCAAACTCAAAGCAGTCAAGTTCTACATTCCACTGAATCCCCATTGTTTGCTCATCAAAGGATCATCTAATGAAAGGTTAGGTCCTTTAACACCATTTGCCCATTCTGATGGATGGATACTTTCTAGGACAGCCTTGTCATTGGATACAAATTTGTGAAGTCTAAGACCACCAATGGCACAAAGTTCTCGGGCAAGTTGAATTGCATCCTCTGTTGTTTGTACACTTGTGACACCATCATCTACATAAAAGTAATTCACTACAAATTGAAAGCCCAAGGGATACTGATCTTTGTTACCTTCAGCAAGATGCTTCAAACCATAATTCACACATCCTGGAGATGAAGACACTCCAAACAGATGAACTGTCATACGGTAGTCTTGAGGTTGTTCTCTTAAGTCTCCAATCCTCCACCTCAAGAAATGCAGAAAGTCTCTATCTGCTTCATGCACATTAAACTGATAAAACATTTTCTCAACATCACATATTAGGGCAACAGGATGGTGATGAAATCTGAGGAGAACACCAATCAGATTATTCATCAAATCAGGTCCTTGAAAAAGATAATCATTTAAACAAATTCCATTATACCTCACAGAGCAATTGAAAACGACTCTCAGCTTATCTGTTTTTATTTTTGGGGGCGATAGAAACCGTGATGAGGAACATACAATATTTTGCCTTCACACCCAATATCATTAACTTCCTCTGCCTCTCCTCTTCCAATGACCTCGTCCATAAATTTCACATAATGCTCCTTGTACCTTTTTTTGTGGATTTTCTCCCCAATTTGGCATGCCCAGTTCCCAGTGCACCCTAGGACCTCGTGGTGGCATAGTGACTCGCCTCAATCCGGGTGGCGGAGGATGAATCTCAGTTGCCTCCGCGCATTTTACCACGTGGCTTGTTGAGTGCGTTACAGCGGAGTTCTAGCATGTGTGGAGGCTTCACGCTATTCTATGTGGCATCCACACACAACTCACCACGTGCCCCACCGAGAGCAAGAACCACATTATACTGTAGTGACCACAGGGAGGTTAACCCAACATGACTTTACCCACCCTAGCAACCGGGTGTAGAGCCGAGGAGGGCGGGGCCGGGCTGGAATGACGCATGCCCGGTGCCCAATCAGCCTGATGGGGCGCGAGGGATAAAGGCGGCCGGGGACGACAGTTCGAGAGAGAGAGAATTACAGGCAGCTGCCCTGTGTGTGGTTATGTTTGTGTGTTTTTGGTTAAGTTGTTCATTAAAGTATTATTTAAGTTGTCAAGCCGGTTCTCACCTCCTCCTTTCCCTTTAACCCTCTTACACCGGGCCATTTGATTGCTTAGGAAGCCTGACTGGATTCACTCAGCACGCCCTGGATTCGAACTCACGACTCCAGGTGTGGTAGTCAGTGTCTTTACTTGCTGAGCTAAAATTTCCTCTTTAGGTGGTTAAGCCTCACAAGGGCAAGTTGTTTATTATCTGGCAAATTAGGTCTTTCTTTAAAAGGTAGAGGCATTTCATAGTGTCCAGAACTATTTCTCCTTATACTGTCGCTTAATTTAGAGTTTTTTTGTCATCATTAGTATCTTTAAAATCTGATTCTAAAATGCGTATGACATCTGCTGGAGTCAATGGAGGGATTTCCTTGACAGAGAGTTGGTGACAAAAACTAGTGAAGCTAGAAGAATCAAGCTGGTGTAATGAAGGTCCAACAATACTCCAGCCTAAATCAGTTTTAACAGAGTAAGGTTCATCATTCTCTGGAATACAATCTCTGGTATAGACAGGAGGAAGCTCAATATATGCAGCAGAGCTATAACCTCTTACACAAAGTCCTGAAATCTTTTCACTCTTCACTATATTATCCTTTCCAATCATGGTGGTCAGTTTCAACTTCACAGGAAAATTATCTACCTGCAAAATATTACTCACTTCTTGGTCAATAAAGGTTGTATCACTTTGTTAGCAAGGCATAAACTTATTTTTCTACACTCGCGTTGTTGCTTGATGATAACCACACTGGCACGACCATTGACGTATAAGATGATCCCCTTCCAGCTACACTAAGCGATAGCACAGCTGTAGAATTATCTGATGATCTTTGAGCAGAAGCTGTTGCAGGAACTTGCTTTTGCCTTTTAACACAACTGTCATCGTGAAGACTAGTAGGTTGTTGTTCCTTTCATGAATTACATGAGAGACGAAGATGACAATCTTTTGCATTATGGCCAGGTTTCAGACATCCATGACAAAGATTATTTTCCTTTACATATGCCCGTTGTTCCTCTAATGTCTTAGTTATTAGTTTGGAACAGTCATAAAGCTGATGTTTAGGATCTTGACAAAATATACAAGGAGAATTTGTATTTTTCTTTGCGGTTCTTTGCTTATCAATCCCTAAGACGTTCTGAGTATTAAGAACATTAGCCTTATTTCCCTTGGTTTCTCTGAAATTTAGTTTCTTTACAGATTCCAAAGTAAGGTCATAGGAGGACATGACTGGATTACAGACAATCTCTGCTTCTAATGAGACAAATGCAGCAAAGACTTTAAAATGAAGAAAATCCTTATTTTCTCTCAAGGTTTGCGTGACCTGACGGTTCCAACGTGAGGCAACCCATTTGGGTAGCTTTTGGAATAACTTCTGGTTTCCCTCACAGTCATTTAATATCTGTAGGCCTACGACATGAGGCATGGCATCTTGACGGGCATTAAGAAAATCTGAAAAATCTCTGTGTCCAACAGCGTCCTTTGACTGGATTTTTGGCCAATTTGCGAGTTTCTGTCTAAAGGCATGTTGTATCACAAATGGCTGGCCGTATCTTTGATCTAATTTTACTCCAGGCATCTTTATAAACTTTGTTATCGCTCCTGTAGAAGGTGCCATCTAAGTTTTACGTGCTGAACCACCGGCATAACTTTTCAGATAATAAAGTTTTTCAGCAGCAGATATATTCTTCCTATCAATAAGTAATGTAAAGGAAGCCTTCCACTCAATGTACTGGATGGGATCACCATTAAATTCAAAGGGCTCTGGAGCTGACAGTCTGTTCAAGTTTATATTATCTTGAAAGGCTTGCACAAAATGAAGGCACATCATTTTGAGATGAAGATAATATTTAATTAGCAGGTTGGCTAAAGAACCCCCAAGGTGAACAATGCTGTTCTCTGATAATACACTTTGTTGAAAAGTTATGAACTTCTTGCGCTGCCATCTGATTATAAGCCTCGATCCTAGCCTATGCTACTCTTAAATCTCTTTCAGCCTGTAGCTCCTCCAGTCCACGTTTCTGAACATCCAAATCTCTCCATTGCTTTTCTTGCATTTCCTGAATTTTCTCTTTTTGTTTATTTTCCTCCATTAGTATTTTATACTCTGCCAATTCCATAGCTGCTTCAGCATGTTTTAATGTTACAAGCGAAGATACAGTACAATGACTTGACTGGGCACTAGACTCGTGACTAATTCGGGAAACAGTGGAGCCATAGATTGAACGAGCATAGCTAGATTCAAGTAATTCTTGTGAACAAAGTCTTGCCTGTTCAGCATCAAACTCATTAATGCTTGATATTCTTTCGTAAGCAGTTTTTAATATGTCTGTTGTCACTGCCACACAAGCATTAATACGACGTCTCAATTCAGTAGATGGCGTGACATGATCTCTAACTTCAACATAAACATGCATAACATCCTCTTTTCCCTTTTCCAGAGTATCAATAAAAGATGCTAGCTGACTCTTAGTAACATCAGACTTGACACAGTCCTTAACAGTCCATGGTGTGTGGGTTAATCCTCTATTTCAACCGTAGTTATCCATAAGCAAAACCTTGTTTGACCATCAGAAATCGGCCGCTGCCAGTGAACACGCACTCATTGAAGACTCATCGACATGGACACCAGTCTTTAATGCAGCAGTCTTGAAATGATGAATGGCCAAGCTCTTACTGTAGCTACCCCACTGAATTGATGGTCAATACTCCTTTGGAAACTGATGTTTCCAAAAATGTTTAATGCATTGTCACTTTAATAAACACTGTAAGAACTACAGAAAAACAACAACAACAAGAGAAAAAAACACTGTAAAAACATCATCAAAAAATAAAACCAGCACAATTACCAATATGACAATAAAGAAATTCACATCACACAATTACTAGGTGACAAACATTAAAATAATTTACCTTATAATCCTTTCAGTGAGAAGCACAATACACGATGAAAAGGAAAACCCATCACATGATTACAATACATGTTCTTCACAAAGCGTGCACACACACACAGCGTAAATGGGAAGCACTTTGTATATTCATACCAGAATGCATTACAACTATGTCAAAATCAAAGTCTTCCAAAATAATTCAATGCAGGAATACAATACATGAACAATCAATACAACTTTACAAATTCTATTTAACAAATTAGTGAATCATCTACACAGACACCATGTGTCTTAACACCGCATTACCTAACCAGTAGTCCGAATTGTCTATTGTTAGTTCACTGATGAAGGCTTTTGTTGGCATTTCATTGATAGTCTATGTATTCCTTTCAAGAGTGTAGTCCATCAATAGACCAAGGTGTTGCAGGCAGAGATCAGTGAGGCAGTGGCATATGAAGTATCCAATGTTTTACAGTTGGTATCAGTTCATCCTCTGAAGTCCATCATAGTAGATTGAAGTGATGTCTGGATGGCACCGGCTGGAGTTAGTCGTCATCACTCAGTGACATGTAGCAGTGGAGTCCGACACCAAGCAGGAACAGAGTTGGATCCAATAATCTCTGGTAACCTCGGGATGGAAGCTGGATCTGAGACAGGGAAACAAATAGAATAATATTAGCGTAGATGCCATTCAATTTATTGCAGAGTTATAGATAATGAGAGGTGTTTCCGGTTCCGGCAGACCTAACTAAAGCAGCCTAATTATGAGTTGTTGGATAATTTGGTGTATGCCTGGCTAAATAGATGAGTCTTTAGTCTAGACTTAAAATGAGAGAGTGTGTCTGAGTCCTGATTAGTGTTTGGAAGACAATTCCATAGCTTTGGAGCCAGATAGGAAAATGATTACCTCATTTTGTGGATTTTGATATTCTGGGTACTATTGACAGGCCAGAATTTTGCGACCGTAATGAACATGATAGAATATAGCATGGAAGAAGGTCACTTAAGTACTGTGGAGCTAGACCGTTCAAATCTTTGTAGGTAATTAACAGAATTTAAAAATTAATACGAAATTTAACAGGAAGCCAATGTAATGATGATAAAATGGGGCTAATATGATCATATTTCTTGGTTGTAGTCAGCACTCAGGCTGCTGCATTTTGAACCAATTGAAGTTTATTTATTGAACTTGCAGGACATCCTCCAAGTAATGCATTACAATAATCTAGTCTTGAGGTCATGAATGCATGAATTCGTTTTTCGGCATCAGCATAGATGTGATCGTTCAACGCATTTCTGCGAGGCCCTCCATGTCGGTCGAGATTTTCGTTAGTGTTGTGTAACACGTGCTTATGGACCAGATATCAAAAGCTTGGATTCGGCTTCGGAGAGAGAAAGAGCAGAACAGGGGGTGAATAACTCACACAGAGTCCTCAGTTCAGTTTGAAGGCAAGTATATTTTAGTTGAATTCTCTTTTCTTTTCTCTTTTCTTTTTTTTATCTTTTGTTTCGGTTAGGTATGTAAAGATATAAAGTACATATGAATAAACATCAATTTGTATATGAACTTTCAGGTCTTCAAAACTCAATGGAAATTGAAAAAGATATACATTTTCATTCATATAATTCTAGTATTATTATTCATTTTCCCCCTTTTTTTTCTTTCAGTTTAATTTAGTTTACTCCCTTGTAACCTGGGTTACAGCTGCATAAATGTTCGAGATATCCCGACCTACGTCACGAAGCTCGTTGCTGTCACTATCAACTGGACCTCTGACATCCTTGATCCTTGACGCGTGAGAATGTAAGTGCTTTTTAATGTCCCCACAGTCCAACGATTTCAAATTTTTTGACATCCTGCCCTTCCAGCACAGTTTAAAAAACAAAACTATTACAGTTCTCACTGGTTAAAATTGCTTAAAAGGATAAATGTAGTAAAGTTTAATCAGAGTTCGCCTCTAAGCGATCAACCCTCGTATAGCGTCATGTGACTCATTGCATTTATTTTGGAACAAATTTTTTTCAAGGTGATTATATAAAAAAACATTTAATAATTGTCCAATAAGTGAAAGGATAGCATTTGTGGTAAAAAAAAAAAAAAAAAAAAGCCCCCCTGTGGCAGGGGCTAAAGGCCTCTATAAACACATTGTATTTCTTAAGTGGGGGGAATAGATTTGTTATGAAAAATGTTCAATGTGGGCTCACATTAACTGATCCAATCACAATAGAGATTAGTTTATAGAACACTTAAGATGTAATGAAATGTCAAACGTGATTGAAATGAACAAAAAAATATGAAGTGGTTATTTTGAATAAGCATTATTTTAATTTGTTACTTAAAAAAAAGCATCTTGCTGTCTCGAAAGTATTAGCATAAGTTGACAAATCATGCTCTATAACTATTGCCCCAGTATGTACACTATTTCAGTATAACCCCCCTGGGACCTTTTACCCCAAGTACTGCCACCTTTTTTTCTCTCTTTTTTTAAAGAATTTTATTCAAAATAACCATCTGATATTATTCCTTTTAATGCAAATTATGTTGCTCCATCAATTTTCAATAAAAATACATTTATTTCTTGAATCTTGGGACACTTTGTGACCAGAAAAAAAGCTAATTTTCCTTAAGGTGTGTCTTTGGCCCCATTGTACCCTATTTATATGAGATTCCCAGAGAGGATGCACACAGGATTTTTCTCCTTTTTTCCAAATGTTTAAAAAACAAATGTTAGTCATGAAGCAGTTTCTAGATTTATCATTTCAGTGTGACAATCTTTATGATTTCTTTCAATTTATAATTATGTAAAACAATATAAATTATGTAAATATGGCCTACTACATGTTTGTTTTTATATGTTTATATATACATTTCAATTAAAGTGCAGAGTTGTAACGATTCACTCATTTCACGATTCGGTTTGGCAGAGCCTATTTAGCAGAGACAGGTCACTTTTATTAAAATGAATGGGAGAAACTGGAACGCCCTACCAAGAACCTCTAGCGCCCAACGGTCAACAAATGTAGAAAGAAAGTCCCGCCTTACAGTTAAAAGGACCAATCACCTTTTAGATACAGACATCACCTGTCAATCAGTTCGCAAACGCGCATGTGCATTAGCTATACAAGCCGGGAAAATGGCCTGTTTTAGTGTAATATGAGGTAAAGAAGCACAATTTATGATTGCAATATTGTCAGATTGTATTGCTGATTTGAAATATGTCGTTTAAATGTAAGCTTGGCAAACTGTTTTTGAGATTTCTGTCTTTCCCCATTCAAGTAGATAGGAGCTGCACTGTCATGACTGGAAATAACCTACCAAGAGCGTTCTAAAGATGGCTAACAGTGGACTGACTTGCTAGAAAGACTGGTTTGGTTCATGGTATTGAACTCACTGTTTGGTTCTCGATTCTTTAAACTAAGCCTGAATCAATAAAAGTACATTTTGATTGTTTTATTATTTTATTTTTACTTAGAATATGCAAAACAGTTCATTTCCTTTAAAATGTAGCTAAAGGTACTGTTCTTAAAAGTGCTAAATGATCCATTAGAGATGTACTGAGACTTAAAATCAGCCCAGAAAAGGGCAAAGGTGACACCAAATGGAAAATTAGCTTATAATTCTGCTTTGCTGAAAATTCAGAATTACGTTAGACACATTTGCTGCTTACATTTAAAATATTTTAAATTAAAATAGTATTTTTCTGAAATAATATTGTTCCTGATTACATCTAATTATTCTTTAAAAAATGCATTTTTAATGGAAGTGCATGCTTATCCAGTTAAATAATAATAATTTACTGATGAAATCAAATTGGACAGGACATTTGACATTAGAATTAAATTCCCCCATAGCATTATTATATATAATATTCAGCATTATACGTAGTAGATTAATGTGGCACTATCATTAAACCTCTGTAAACTTTAATTTTCTCTCACGCAGTCAGAGCAGATCAATCTTGCGTGTCAAACCGACATTTGATCCCTCGCGCTGAAAAGGTGCATCTCTTTCTTGCTGCTGGTTTCAGTTTCCTCAGTTTGAGCCGAACTCATCGTACAACACCTGAGGCTGCTAGTGTGCAGTCGTATTTTAGAGCTCCTTGTGTGCAATGAAGAGATTTCCATTTGTATGTATTGGATAGAACAGATGCTAAAATAATAATAATAGTAATAATAAAAACGTCCCATCTCCATGGTGCGCATTGTCAAATTTTTGAACCGGGATGTGCCACAGTTACATCCCTATTATTTATACAAGAGTATTAAATGAAACCCCTAAATGCAACAACAAACTACAAAATGACAAAACAATGTTTTCTTGATACACTTTTATTTCCCCAAAAAATTAGTGTGCCTTCTGTGGCAATCTTTGCTTAACATTAATCCAACCAAACTTAACCATGTGTGTCATATTGTTATCGCTCAGCACATTTGAAAAACATTTTGAGTAATAATTGTGTTTTCAGTAATAATTATTATATATTATAATCCATATAACTCTATAATCATTGATGATAGAGAATCAAGTTGTACTAGTATTGGTATTGACTACTGAAATTTTGGTATTGACAACCCTACTCAAGATGTATATTTGAATGGTTTATTCCAATTTCTGAAATAATGTGTTCAATGTGTATAATATTTAACACACAAAATTACTTAGGGCAGCACAACCAATATTGGCAGCAGGATATTATGTCACTATATAGGGCTTCTTTTTGTTGTAAATACTAATTACAAATAACAAATACCAAGAAGTTTAATATTTTAAAATTAAAATACACCAGCTACTTCATTTTAATTTAGAAATCTGCCTGTTCAAAACAAAAGAGATGTAATTAGCCTTCCTTCAGAGAACTAGCTTACTATTTATTTAGGGACTAATTTGGAGCTGAACACAAGCCTCAAATTGCTGTCCGGAACTTGACGGTTGTGTTCTTCATCTTTTGTTTGTAGACCTCATCAAACTGTTGATTTTGTGCCACAGTAAAGTGATTTTTCCAGTCTCCGACTTTACCTTTAGAAACACAAACAAAAAGACAAAACAAGTAAGGTGAAAAGACAAAATGCTTGTTAAACATTTAACTTTGGTTCCCTATCTGTCACTCAATAGGAATGAAACAACTGCCTGTAACAATAGTTCAACATTAGATAAGTGACTCATTAACCTTTACGCATGAAGGGTGAGATCTTGAAGTCCATGACTGATATTGTGGAATAGTTGGTCATCTTGTTTTGTTTCATAGCATTAAACTGAACTCCTTTTGTTATTTTCTCTCTCTCCTCAACTGAGTTTGACAAACCCAAGAAGGAGCACAAACGTTCCACCTCACGTCCAGTGTCCTGAAGAAGACATGCAAAAATACACACTTTAGACATTTTTAACTGAGCTTGAACAAAAGAAATTTACTTTGTAAACTGAACTTACTTCAACCATATCCTCATAGAACATGTACAGCAAGTTAGAATATGTCTGTTTTTTTTCCCACCATCCACTGACATGGTCGTACCAAGGACCAAACACATCTGTAGGGAAAATTGCTGATGTTAAAACTATTGATCAATGGGACCTTTCTTGATTGGTCATGTTGGGGTTGCACATAATTATTTAATGAAATATATTTACTCTCCCTGTGTTTTAACAGCTGTAATATCCTATTTAAATTCATTCCTAACATTTTGTCAGAGTTCTGCCACTTATGTTGATTGTATTTTGTTGTCTTTGTGGCTGAGCTCTGACATTCTTGTTTAGTGTCTTGTCAAGTTTTTGTGAGAGTGCATGGCTCATCCTTTAGGTGCTGTCATGCATTCTCTTGTCTTGTTGGTAACTGGCACAAGTGCATTGCTCTTATGTCATTCTTGTGGCATGCACACATGTCAATTGTTTTGTGTTTGTCTCTCTTCGCGTGGCGCTCGCCTTGTGCTGTGGTCCTGGTCGCGATCCATTGTCATGTTGTGCTGGGGTTTGACCGCTTCGGTCTTGGTTGCCTGTTTATATGTGGCTGAGCCCCCGCACAAATGTCCCATCTTGTCTGACGTTTGGCATGAGCGCATGTTGCCGTTGTCTCTGGCGATATGCGTTCGTGTCATTTGTGTGTTTGTGTCTGTGTGAGCACGTGGCTTTGTTTTGTTTCCATATTGCCACGTGTCTCTCAGTCTTGCATCATGCCCCGCCTTATGTCTCTCTCTTTCTTTTGTTTTGTTGATGCCACAGTGATCTCAGCCCCGTTGCCCTGGATACTTCATTACCTTGTTAGCCGATCATCTGCGACATCTGTTATCTTCGTTTTCCTTCCTGATTTGTCTCCCATATATTCTCCCCATGTGCTCTATCTTGTGCCAGTTCATTGTCTCTGTTTAGTCATATTGGTCACGTCATGTTTATTTCCAGTCTAATCTTTTTGGTTGTGTCTGTTATCTGTCTGTATTTTTTGTATTTCTTTTGTTTCTCCCTTGTGAGAGTTTTTATTTCTGGTTTCTGTTTTGTTTTGTTATCATATTGGTTTTGTTTCCTTTTCTCTCCACCATGAGAGTTTTGTGTTCTGTTTATTTTTTCTTTTGATAAAAGCACATCTTGTACTCTTGCATTTGGGTCCTCCTCACTTCACACATTCAGCGATCCGTGACACATTTAAATGTTGAGATTTCCTTTGTTAAGGATTTCACTTAAATTGTTAATGACCAATAAGCTTTTAATTCATTAACTATTTTACTTACTCTTTCCTTCCATAAATTTCTGTAAGAAGTTGTTCCAATCTCCTGGTTCAGGCTGTGCCAAGTTCATTCGATCAAAGTGAAAATAGGAGACTGCGTTGTCTTTTGCATTCCGAGCTACATACACAACCTAGAAAGGGTGAAATACACACACACACACACACACACACACACACACACACACACACACACACACAAACACACACACAAAGACAATTATTGTCTTGTACTAGATTTAGTTCATTGCACAATGAATGCTGTGGTTTAATCATAGTGTTAGAATTTCATCAAAAGACTGAAGTATAGGGCATCATACTTAAAGGAAACCATGGCCACACTGTTAATAAGAGAAAATATTACACATTGTTGTCACACCAGCATTGGTCTTCCCATCATCCGCTATCACCCATTCCAACTCACCAACATTCTAATCAGCAGCACCTGCCTCTAATTACTCACTCATTAAGGACTCTATTTATACTCTCCACTCACCTCCACACATTGTCTAGTCTCATTGATCATTTGTATAGACAGCACTACGCTTTCCTCCTAAGAAGATAAATGTTTATTCTTAATTTTCCTTGTTGTTCGTTTGTTCATCCTGTTATTCGCTTACCTGTTGTGTTCACTGATTTTCTGTTATATTAAACATCCATGCAACTTGGGGTATCATGTATCTTCTCTAACTGGCTTCATTCCTGACAGAAAACTAGACCAAGTTATGAACCCAGTGGGATCAGGAACTTCAGCACAATAGTCGCACCCCTCACCAGTCTAAAAGGGAAACCCAAATACATCTTCTGGCCTCCTCAAGCAAACACAGTATTCCAATTATTCAAGACCGCCTCCACCACCGCTCCCATCCTCAAGCACCCCACGCTGAACTTCCCTTTGTCATTGAAGTTGATGCCTCCACCACAGGAGTGGAAGCAGTATTATCACAGTGACAAGGTACTCCTCCCAAATTCCATCCCTGTGCCATCTTTTCAAGGAAGTTATCACCTGCCGAGCAAAATTATGACATTGGGAACCGGGAGTTGCTCGCTATCAAGATGCCGCTTGAAAAATGGTGACACTGGCTTGAGGGGGCCTGTTTCCCATTTGTAGTTATAACTGATCAGTTGTGGTGAGTTGTGCTTGAATGCCGCGGTTGATGGCGTGAAGCCTCCACACGTGCTATGTCTCTGCGGTAACACGCTCAACAAGCCATGTGATAAGATGCGCGGGTTGACGGTCTCAGACGCGGAGGCAACTGAGGTTCATCCTCCGCCACCCAGATTTAGGTGAGTCACTACGCCACTACGAGGACTTAGAGTGCATTGGGAATTGGGCATTCCAAATTAGGGAGAAAAAAATAATAGTGACTACATCTGCGCTTGTCCAGAGTGTGCTAAAGCTAAAGTACCTCATTGTCTCCCGAACAGAAAGCTCCTACCCTTACCTATACCATGTTGACCATGGTCCCACATGGGGGTAGACTTCAAAGACCTACCCTACTCCATGTGCTATATATGTTTTCTGGTTGCGGTGGACCTATTCTCCAAGGCATGCCGTATTATACCTCACAAAGGACTTCTCAAGGACCTAGAGACAGTCGAGGCACTTTTATGGCCTCCCTGAAGACATTGTGTCCGACCAAGGTCCACAATTCACCTCAAGGGTATGGAAGACCTTCTTCAATCTCCTGGGTGTCTCCATTAGCTTTTCTTCTGGTTCTTAAGAGCGTACTGTCACTCCAACCAACACGAGTGGAGCCGTTATCTTCCCTGGGCAGAATACACCCAGAACTCTCTTTGTCACCCCTCTACCAGACTCGCATCATTTCAGTGCATTCTCGGTTTCCAACCTCCTTTGTTCCCCTGGTCAGGAGAGCCATCGGAACTACCGGTGGTGGACTACTGATTTAAAACCAGCAAAAGAACTTGGAACACCACTCATGTCCATCTACAGCGAGTGGTCCACTGCCAAAAGATACACGCAGGCACCCAACAATTGAAAATCCCTCGATACCATCCTGGTCAGAAGGTGTGGTTCTCCACCAGGGACATATGACTTTGTCTCCTCTGCAAAAAGTTATGTCCCCACCACATAGGTCCCTTCACAGTAATTGAACTGATTAACCTAGTCACTTACCGTTTACAGCTTCCCCATCAATACCACATATCTCCTACTTTTCATGTATCACTATTGAAGCCTTTCCTGCCCTCTCTTTTTCCCTCTGTTCCAGAGAATGATAAGGCTCATGTCCCGCTTCCACCGCTGCTCTTGGAGGATGGCCCAGCCTACATTGTTTGGGCCATAGTAGACTCCCGACATCGACAAGGAAGGTTGGAATACCTTGTTGACTGAGAGGGGTTTGGTCCAGAGGAGCAGTCGTGGGTTCTCCATTATGACATCCTCAACCCAACCCACCTCTCAAACTTCCATCAGGAACATCCGAACCATCCTGCTCCTCGAGGATGAGGTCGACCACGACGTTATCTCGCCTAGAGCACCAAATAAGCCAGAACCGCCACTGATGTGAAGACATATTTTTTATCAACATTTCAAAAATTTCATCTTAAAGCTACACTATGTAACTTTTTTTTGTAAAAAAATTATAAAATTATTTGCTTTTAAGCAAAATCTATTTTATTTACTTGCATGAACTGCTGAATGTTGATGAGTATTCTGCAAACTGGTTTGGCATCAGATGGCTGCAGAATAAAATGTGGACAATTTCCTCTTTCAAGCCCTATGTTCTTGGGACCTCCGGAGCAGCCCGTTGGGGGGGTGGGGGGGGCACAGTCAAGCCTACATCGATCTCCCCATCATCCGATGTCACCCGCTCCAACTCATCAGCATTCTAATTAGCAGGACCTGCCTCTAATTACTCACTCATTAAGGACTCTATTTATACTCTGCACTCACCTCCACACATTGTATAGTCTCGTCATTTATTTGTATAGACCGCACTACGCTTTCCTCCTAAGAAGCTAAGTGTTTATTCCTAGTTTTCCTTGTTATTAATTTGTTCATCTGGTTATTCACTCACCTGTTGTTTTAACTGATTTTCTGTTGTATTAAAAATCCCTGCAACTTCGGTTCTCACATATCTTCTGTGTTTGGCTTCATTCCTGACACTTATGTCATTCATAAGTTCATACATGTAAAATATTTATATTTTTGGCATGTTAACTGACAAATATAAAAGTTATTCATTAATATGCAATTTTTTAAGAAACCAGTGGCATACATGTGAAACAGTAGCGGATCCTGGCGTAGGTGATATAGGCAGGCACCTAGGGCGACAATGCTCTCTGGGACGGCATGACAGGGTACCTGCCCGCACAGAACTTGCAAGGTCGCAATGGGAGAAATGTGCCCCAACCTGTGCCGCAATGCCCCTGGCTCCCATGATCATGAGGGGAGAAAGATGTCCCAAATCGTGCCAACCCCCACAGAGCTTGCAAGACCACGATGAAAGAAATGGGAGATGGGATGGGAGAAAGATGTCCCAAATTGTGCCACCTCGGCAACACACAGAGCTCGTAAGATCGCAATGGGAGAAAGGTGCTCCAAAAATGTATTCCTACATTATGAACAAACATAAGATAACCATGATAAACAGTAGGCCTATAGGTAGGCTACACCATGACACAGGATCTTCTTAGTTGTCTTGCAATAATTAGTATCAACCATGTGAACTCACTTATGATTTTGCATCAATGAAAACGGAGGGTCAAATTTTAAAATAGTGATTAGGTGTAATAGCACAGAGTAGCAGCAATCTGTAAGAATTCTGCCATATACTTTATTTATTGACTCTAAAATTTAGTTGTGCACTTTAAGTTATGTACTGTAGATACTGTATAATGTCAATGTTAATAGAATGTGCCATTATTTATATATATATATATATATATATATATATATATATATATATATATATATATATATATATATATACACACACACACACACACACACACACATCAGCCACAACATTAAAACCACCTGCCATTCTAAGATGATATTCTTCTCACCACAGTTGTACAAAGCGGTTATCTGAGTTACCGTAGACTTTGTCGGTTCGAACCAGTCTGGCCATTCTCTGTTGCCTCTCTCATCAACAAGGCATTGCTAGACAAGGCACAACAAGAACTGCCGCTCACTGGATGTTTTTTGTTTTTGGCACCATTCTGAGTAAATTCTAGAGACTGTTGTGTGTGAAAATCCCAGGAGATCAGCAGTTACAGAAATACTCAAACCAGACCATCTGGCACCAACAATCATCCATGCAATTATCTAATCAGCCTATCATGTGGCAGCAGTGCAATGTTAAAATCATGCCGATATGGGTCAGGAGCTGCAGTTAATGTTCACATCAACCATCAGAATGGGGAAAAATTTTGATCTCAGAGATTTGGACCGTGGCATGATTGTTGGTGCCAGATGGGCTGGTTTGAGTATTTTTGTAACTGCTGATCTCCTGGGATTTTCACACACAATTTACTCTGAATGGTGCCAAAAACAAAAAACATCCAGTGAGCATCAGTTCTGTGGATGGAAATGCCTTGTTGATGAGAGAGATCAACAGAGAATGGCCAGACTGGTTCGAAACGACAAAGTCTAAGGTAACTCAGATAACCACTCTTTACAATTGTGGTGAGAAGAATATAATCTTAGAATGCTATTCTGAGATGCAGGTTGGCACTGTTTATATATATATATATATATATATATATATATATATATATATATATATATATATATATACACACAGTATATGTATATACATACATACACACACTTCATTTCTATATTAATTGTCTGGTTCTTTTTATTTAAAGGGATAGTTTACCCAAAAAAGAACATTCTCTCATCATTTAGTCACTCTCATGCGATTCCAGATGTGTATGACTTTCTTTTTCAGAATACAAATGAAGATTTTTAGCATCTTTCAGCTCTGTAGGTCCATACAATGCAAGTGAATGGTGGTCAGAACTTTAAAGCTCCAAAAATCTCATAAGGGCAAAATAAAAATATTCCATAAGACTCCAGTGGTTAAACTATGTCTTCAGAAGCGACATGATAGGTGTGGGTAAGAAACAGATCAATATTTAAGTCCTTTTTGGAGTCTTATGGATTACTTTTATGCTGCGTTTTTGATTTTTGGAGCTCAACGTTCTGGTCACTATTCACTTGCATTTGGTGTGAAGACATATTTTTTATCAACATTTCAAAAATTTCATCTTAAAGCTACACTATGTAACTTTTTTTGTAAAAAAAATTATATAATGATATTAATGAGAGAGTGCAACAAAAATCCATCTTCCAAACCATGTCTTCACCCAAATACACTTTGATAAACCTATAATAATTATTTATATTTTAGAGCTGTCAGGACAGATTTCGCGGGAAATTGCATACATACGTCATTCGCACATGCATGTTGACGTCATTTCCGTACACATAGAAAATAATCTCCGGCTGCTGTAGCGCGTGTGTGGAGTAGCGTGAACCTGAACGTTTGTTGTCACAACGAATGAGAAAAATTGACCATGGATCATTAAAAATGGCAAACCACCGGGGAATCACCAGTTGTAAAAAACAAAGAAACCCCAAACAGAGCAGAGTCTACAAGTCAAAAGGGAAAGGGATAAAGTCTGTAATAAAACACGAATCAACATCGGCTTGGCTTTTCAGAGGTGCCGACAACTCTGAGATCTGAAAGGGTTTAAAAGCGACCCAGAAATGCCTTTTTTCTTACTCAACAGGCAAGATATTATATTGATACTATATGAATTATAGTTGTGTAATCACACACACACACACATGTCTGTGTGTGTGTAGTGAAATACAATAATTATACTGTAATCGTGCAGAACTTGCTAGCACACGTGTTTATTTTTCTTTATAACGGCAATAATTTATATAAATAAATCCTTTCCTTCTAGGCTTGCTAAGGACATGTGAGTCTTGAAATGATGTTGACCACTGGTTGGTAACAATGACAATCTATAAATTAGTTACTATCATGGTCTATTTGGCCAGAGTATCCTGTAGTTATAAAAACGTTACATTGTTTGACCTTATCAGACTAGAAATCATGTCTAATGTTAAAAAAACATTGCCTAACTTTTGTAACGTCATTTATTTCAAAACATCAATGTTTCCAATAAGTCAAAACAACAGCATAAGATATGGCACTTATCTGCTCAGATGACATGTTTTCGGATATCGTCTTTTCCTTTCTTTCGTTATTTGTCCATTCGCTCTGATAAGATGTCCTGTCTCCAGTGTACACCGGTGCCTCGAACCACATTCATCCACATAGAGGAGCAGAGCTGAAGCACAACCAAAACACTGCTCTTCCGCAAGACACATGCAGTTTTATTTTTAACTGCTAGAGGGCCAAAAGTTATATAGTGTA
The DNA here is from genome assembly GCF_019703515.2 of Myxocyprinus asiaticus. Classification (NCBI taxonomy): domain Eukaryota; kingdom Metazoa; phylum Chordata; class Actinopteri; order Cypriniformes; family Catostomidae; genus Myxocyprinus; species Myxocyprinus asiaticus. Next base: position 975,021 of record NC_059376.1, read on the forward strand.
GCTTTAATATAACATGATTTACAATTTATATTAACATCTAATGTGAGAATTTCCAGTAATTTGAATGAATTTCATAGTACTCATAGCTCCTCAATACAACATGGTGGTCAAGTATACAACAATAGTACAGTAAATTATTTGCTTTTAAGCTAAATCTATTTGATTTACTTGCATGAACTGCTGAATGTTGATGAGTATGCTGCAAACTGGTTTGGCGTCAGATGGCTGCAGAATAAAATGTGGACAATTTCCTCTTTCAAGCCCTATTTAGACTAATGTGTGCATGAACTTTAGCTCTCGCCACACCCCCCTTAGGTCATAGTACCTTTGATTTAGTTTATTTGTTATGTTTGTTACATATGTCACAATGTAACATTGCCCCCCAAAAAAGTGTTTTTAATGGTTATTTCTCTTTAAAAATTTGATTAAAAAATCTGAATAAAATGTATTCTGTATATTTTTATAGTCTCGACGAAGTCACAAAGTTTGGTTTCCGTACTAAAAACTATGTGGTATTTAAAAATTATTAACTACCTCTCCCGGGTAAAAAATTACCTGAACGCAATAGGAGGGGTAAGTAGTTCTAGAAATATTATGGCTGTCAGAGCAAAGTTCTTTCTGGGTGTGCAGAATATCATACTACCATACCACTCCAACTATATTTCAGCCATGACAACGCTCAGAAAGTTTTGGCATGTTAATGTGGGTATGAGATCTAGCAGACTAGATCTGCTATGCTGCTGAGCAAGTACTGAGACTTGCTACAACTAGTAAATAGACAGACTTGCTGCTGCTTCTGCTACTGTAAAATTAGACAAAATGTGAGACATGCTGCCTCGATCATGTAGGATATGCTGCTGCACAAAGAGGAACAAAAAATCCCCATGTAGCAGATCTAGACATGTAAAGCTGAGGTGGAGGTGGGTTTCAGAGAAAAACTGAGCAATTTAAATGTTAGACAAAGAGAAAGACGCAAGTTGATTGGCTACCCGATTACATGTCAAAGAATCAATCAGCTTACACCATGCGGCTTAATATGTCACATGTGTACTTGAACAGATAACAAGTACAAAGAACCTATCAGCTTGCGCCACATAAAATTTCATGGCTGAACTTAAAGTAATGCAATATGTATGCAGTCCACAATATGCACATTTTCTTGGATGATATTTTGTTACCACATCACATAGAAAAAAGAATCACTATATACTGTACCCTGCAGTTCTGCTCCCAGAAGGACTTGGGCACAAGCTGAACAGGTAGATGAGTTTTAATGAGGCGAGGAGAGGTGGGCAGATTATCAGCCAGTTCTGTCCCTGAAAGTGAGATGTGAAACATCCTTCTTAATTAAAAGTGTACTTGTGGTTAAACCAAAACATAAGTAAACAATAATTTCATATCATTTAGGCGTTGGAGCTAACCAAATCCAAAGTCTAAAGCTCATGAATCAGACAATTTGATACAAATTCCACCAACAATCAAATCCAAAATTCATGAAAACATGATAAAAACGCCAACAAAGGAACAGAGGCAATGTCAATGCCTAGTTTTCCTCAGAGTCAAGAGGTAGGGCAGAGCTTGAAGTTGCTGTCTTTCTCCTGGGGACATTCTTGTGACATCTTAAAACCTGTTCACGTGGCCCCCATTTTCTGAGCTCGGACCTGAATTGGACATACTCAATATTAATGGCTGTAGTTCATCACCTCTTTGTATTACAGTCATAATTGAGGGATATTTTGACAGAAGATACTTGTAAGTTTGCTGTCCAGATATCAGAATTGATTCTAGTCATACATTTATTTTATAAAAGCTTAAATTTATTGGAATTGATTTTGCAAGTTATTTTATGTAGTGAAGTGGAGAAATCTCATGTAAATTAACGCCCCTTTAAGACTGGAACTTTGCGACACCTGTTGTGTTACACACGTGCATGCTGGTTAGAACGTGAGAGCATACGTTGTGCATACATTGTGTAGGACAACTCCTGGTTTTGCTCATCAGTTGAGAATTCTTTGGGATGCATATAGATTGCATGTGTGAAGTTTCACCATGTTCTGTGCACACATGTAAGAACTGGCCTCTACCATATTTCATTTGTTGTATTTCATTGAACCATATTTCATTTTTTTGTATTTCATTACTATTTTCAGTTTCTGTATTTTCTTTATTTTTTAAATACAATACAGTTGACCAACATCGACCACTGTTTTTTCCTTCTTTATTTTTTTTATTAAACAGCCATCAGATAAAACCTCCCCAAATTTTTTGAGTCTAGTGTGGTTATTTTCAGCCCTCCGGCTAAATTTTTGCTACCAGGAGCGGGGTATCTCACTGTTGGGAGCCTATAGGTCAGTTTTTTTTTTTTGCGTGTTCATCTTGAAATGCAGTAGAGGTGAAGATAGGTGCCAGTTCAGTGGTGCAGTTGTCCAGTGAACAGACAGCAAAGTGACAAGACTGCTGGACGAGAGAGAGATAGAACACCTAATTTCCGCTGATTCCATGGAGGTACTGCTTGATGAGACACCTATCCAGTGATTGTCTACAGGAGAACATAGAAGTATTATACAGACATTTGGCAACATATCCTTTTGCTCCAGAAGAAAAAAAAACAAAAACATTATGGACTGATAAAGAGACTTTTTGTTTTGCCTGAAGTGAACTGACACCGTTTTTTACGGAGTTGAACTGAGATCATTTGAACATTTCAAAATGTCACAATATGATGATGATAGTCCAGTATTACAAAACACTGATGATAAACATGGTGCAGGTAGTAGTATGCATCATGTTCAGGGACAGATTCAAGAACTCTACAGAAAGCATGACAAGACCATGGCAACTATTGCCAATTTGAGTAGAGAGCCAACCAGGTCTTATGCATATATGCCAAAAGAACATCACATTTAACCATTCAGTGGTGATTTCAGCAAAGATGGGAGCTATGTTGATGAGTTTATTGAAGAAGTAGAGAGGCTGTTACATGCTAGAAATCAGACCACCGAGGACCAGTTAGACCTCGTACTCTCCTTCTTAAAGGGTGCAGCCTTAGAGGAGGTCAGATCATGGATGACGAATGATCCAAAGCGACCATGTGACCTCTTAGTGTACTTGAGAGAAGCTTTTCGAGAAAAGTGCAATGTGTCTCAGTTATTACAAACATTCTATAGACGTAAACAAATGGAACGTGAGGATTTTCGTACTTGCTCTCATACTTGGTCTCAAATTCTGATTTATATCCTGAAATGATCATCAAAAGCAATATCAAATGTGAATTTGGCAATACAAGATCAATTCACTGAGGAGATTAGGGACACAGGCATTAGAAGGGAGCTTTGCAACTTATGAGAGACAAGCCACAGTCAATACTAATTGAAATGCGAGATGAAGCCCTTATGTGGTCTCTAGAAGATCTTGTGTCTATCTTGTGTCACAAAATTTGTCAGCAACAGAAGTGTTGTGTCTGAGACAGCAGAATCTCAGTGCTCCTGCTGTTGGTATACCTGAGAAAAATCCTGCTACTCTAGAAGAAGTTTTAAAAATTGAAGCAGAACAAGGAAAAGCTATAAGAGAGCATACAAAAACTGTCGAGAAAGACATTTTGCAGTCCACTAGGTCAGAACCTATGGCTCATATTAAACCCAAGATGCAGCCAAGGTTTATAGATGATGGTCAGCCAATATGTTTCCGGTGTAATGGTGTAGGACACATAGCTAATAGGTGTGTGAAGAAAAACCTAAGGGCAGTCCATAGGCTCAGCCAGTATCGATACTTGTCGTGACCAACTACTGGGAAAATGTCCTGTCGCTAATCTAAAGATTAGTGGAGAAATGGCCTCTTGTTTACTTATTACAAGTCAGTACTATTTCTGAGAGTTTATTCAGAGAACATCTGTCTGGGGAGGATGAAGATATGCTGTCCAGAGCAGGTTGGCAGAAGATTACAGATGCCAATGTTTTAGAGTCTAAACTTTAGACATACCTTACCTAGGTTATCTTGTGTTGGAGGTTGAAACCATGGGTATTGCCCTACCAGAATGTGGTTTTCTAGTAGTCAGAGACTACAAAACTCTTCTGCTGTACCATCCCTCATTGGCATGAATGTCATAAGCAGATGTAGACAACTGGTTCATGCAGAATTTGATGCTACATTAGGTGGAGAGCTGCAGTCTGATTGGAGGGAGGCATTTCAGCAGATGCAGAGTGCCAGCAGTCTAGGGATGCAAAATGTGTGACCACAGTCTGTTAGGCTCCATAACCACACCTCCTCTATCCTCACACTTAACACTTGTGTACCACAGGGCTGTGTGCTGAGCCCTCTTCTCTACTCCATCACCTACGACTGCAAACCAGTGCATGGGTCTAACTCCATAATAAAGTTCGCAGATGACACCACGGTGGTAGGCCTGATCAGTGGTGACGACGAAACGGCCTACAGGGAAGAGGTTCAACACCTGGCAGAGTGGTGCGCTGACAACAACTTGGCTCTCAACACTCAAAAGATCAAGGAGCTCATTGTGGACCACCGGAGGACAAGGAGAGGCCGTGCACAACCCCCAATCCCAATCTACATCAACGAGGCCGAAGTAGAGCGTGTGTCCAGTTTCAATTTCCTGGGTATTCACATCTCAGTCATTTGCCATTTCTACCTCATTCAGTACCAAAAGCACCTTCTGTATATACTATTACTTTTTTGTACTGACTGGTGTACCATCTGAATCCTAAACATGCACGTTAACAAAGTTTATTACATACGTACATACCCGTTTTCAATTCAAATATATGAGCATTTCACAATTAATGTAAATTGAATGTAATTTTACAGTGTTTCATGTAAATACGGCGAAGCGTTGCTGAGATACAGCCTTAGATGTTTTTTGGCGACTTGACATCTAATTCATTGGTGTGCTATTTGAGAACTGCTAGGTCTGTCAAAAAGCTTTTGATAACTTTTTGTCATGAGTGTGCCTAGATGATACATGACAAATTTAGAGCGAATCAAGCATACAGCCTAGGAGTAGTTTAAAAAAGTAGGGTTTCAATGAAATTCAAAATGGCGGACAAGAAGTATGGCTGACCATGGCAAATTAAACACATTGTACTTGGCATGACCCAAGGAATCTAAAGAAAGCAGTGACAAAATGATAGGCCAAATTAATGAAATGTAAGCATTTTTACACATTTTGAAATACAGCATTTTACGACAAAATTCAAAATGGTTGATGCCCAAAATGGCAGACATAGGAAAATTGGGTATCATTCCACTCAATATACCCCAAGGAATCTAAAGAGACCATTCTCATGATTTTAGGCCAAACTATTCAGAAGTTTTAAGCAAAAATAGTCATTTTTCATATTTCCTGACCCATAGGTGGCGCTGAGCCGAAACTGTGCAGGTACCCTCAGGTCATGGTAGTGATTACATTGTAATGTTTTCCACTTTAATGATTATTTTTAGTGCTGGGGTGCCAGACAGGGTTTCTGTAGTTTGTATTTGAATTTTGTCAGTGGTTTGTTCGAGTCATTTAAGTAAAGAATATGTACAAAGGTTGCATGCATCCCCTACCATCAATATTTTCAAATATTAACATTATACATGAACCTTAAAGTTGGTAAGAATATTTTCCTACTCATAAAACCACAGTATTTAAGCAGTCAATTCAGCAAAGACTCTAGGAAGTTCATTTCATTCTGTGTATTTACAAACTTAAAGTGTCCACAAATCCCAAAAATGTCCCAGTAAGTTGCAAGAAACAAAAACAGTCAAATTCAACAATGAAACAGAAAAATATCCGTAGAGCAACTCAAAACCCTCAACCAGTTCAACAATAAAAAATTCAGCACATACTCAAACCAAAAAAAAAAAAAGAAAAAAAAAAGGAAATTCAGTATATAAGCAGTCAATCAGTCAGCAAACTTTTGCAGTCGTTTCCTCACGCCATACACCACCTTTTGTAGGAGTTCGTCTGGGTTTTCCGCTGCTTCTATTTGATCTTTATGTGCGGTTAAAGAGCTAGAAACTCCACTCCGTACGTATTTAAGGGACTTTTTTACAACAACCAGCTGCATATAATTCGGATATTTGTGCTCTCCTTCAAACCGCTGCTGGTGGAGTCTTCAGGAGGCGCTCCTTTCCCAAACTCACACTACCGCCATCTTTGCTCTGTCTCACGTCACCAAAATAAATTTATTTTTGTTCTTGGGCTAATCCATGTATCATTCATACATTTCATATTCAATTAGGAATTCAAAATTGGAAAAACAAAAAACAACTTGTTATTTCTTTATTCGTTTACAAAACCAATATTTAAAAACAAATAATTACTTGTTTTTGGTCATTTCGATTTGATGCTCAAGTTAAAATAGGAAATTGTAAAAATAGCCATGGGACGGTCCGTGTACTTTTGCGTCCACTCCTTTTTCTTTTTTTAACCCAAAAATGAAACACTAAAAATGTGTTTTTTTACTTTATTGGTTTTAACACTGATAAATAAAATAAGCAGATTCAAACTCATTTCCTGTTGACCATTTCATTTTCTATTTAAAAAGGAATAAACGAGATTGTGGGAAAGGCTCAATTTTAGTTTTCCTTCAGTGTTTAAAAAATAAATTTACGGCTTGAATATTTGATATGCACATGTGAGCGGCACTGAAATGCCCCTTTTATCTGATTGGTGAACCCGCCCCGTCTTCTGCACTGCCTTAATCCTATCAGCCAGAATTAGAGTTGGGATCCCTCTGCAAATTTCTCAAACCACCACTAACTGTAAACTGTGCATGCCATATGTATTAAAATCTTGCTGCTTGGTGTTGTTGTTGTCCCAAAGGACCAGTCGGGATGTCTTGTGTCCGAATCTTAGCTATTCTAATTTTATGTCCACTCCAATCCATGTTCATGATGCCTAAACGTTCATTTATCATTCGCTTTTATCCACAGCAGCAGAACTCTTTTTTACATTACATTTATCAATGGGACACGAATATACAGGTACTACAAAATCATACAATGTTAATAAAAATAAAAATAATATATAATAGACCAACTCCCAGTCAGCATATGGCCAAGTGATGTGGCTTGTGATCTCTCACGCGTCGTCCATTAGAGGCAACACCTCGCAACAACACCATGATGTGCCCAGCAGCAAGATTCTAATACATATGGCATGCATAGTTTACAGTTAGTGGTGGTTCGGGACAATATTTAATGAAAATTTAGACAACTCTAATTCTGGCTGATAGGATTAAGGCAGTACAGAAGACAGGGTGGGTTGACCAATCAGATGAAAGGGGCGTTTCAGTGTCACATGTGCATATCAAATTTTCAAGCAGTAAATTAATTTGGAAAGAAAATGGAAATTAAGACATTTCCCCCTTTCTCTTTATTAATTTTTAAATAGAAAACGAAATAGTCAACAGAAAATGAGTTTGTATCTGCTTATTCTACTCATCAGTGTTAAAATCAATAAAGAAGAAACCGCATTTTTCATTTTTCATTTTTGGGTTTAAAGAGTAAAAAAGAATGGACGCAAAAGTACACGGACCCGGGACAATGTGTGTTTTGATTATTTGATTTCATTAATATATTGGCTTGAATATTTTATTTGGACTTATGGGTGGACCTGAAACGCCCCTTTCTTCTGATTGGTCAACCTGCACCATCATCTTCTCAATGCTGTGAGACGGAATAAAAGTTCTCTGCTGTTTAATTGTTCAGATGAATTTGTCTCAGATGAAGTTAATATTAAATTCTTTACCATTTATTCTCCAAAACTCACCATGTTTATTGCAGCTGAGCGTTTCAGGTCCGCCCATATGTGTGAATCAAATATGAATGATACATGGATTTAAGACAGTCGCCATCTGTGTTTTGGTAACAGAAGTAAATGAATGACTGATTTTTTGAGACTGAAAACTCTCTTGAACTGTGAATGATGAGGCCTTTATGACTGTATGATGTTTTTATTGTTATCTGGATAATATTGTTGCTGTAAGCAGAATGATGAATAAACAACACAGTGAATGATTACATGTTCATGGAGTATTTATTTTATTAAAGATTTTTATTTTTTTTCTGAATAATATTGTTATGAGGAGGAGGGCGTGGCCGAGAGACCGAGATAAAGGGCAGCCGGAGGCACTGGTTCGAGAGAGAGAGAGAGACGCATGCGGCCGCTTTGCATGTGTGTCTGTTTATGTTTGTTTAAGTTCATTTTTACATTAAATCTTACGTTTACTATTCACCCTTGAACTGTTACAAATATTTTGAGATGACATCATCACAACATATAGCATGTTTCATGTCAATATGCTAAAGCACTGTGAAGATACCGCTGATGTCCATTTTTGCGTGCTCGCCGTCGAATGTGTTGTAGCACTATTCGTTTGTTTTGTCCCCAGTGTCCCAATGTGATACACGACCCTAACCCTAAATTATGTGCAAATCAGACATACGTCTAAGAGGATTTTGAAAAAGTTGGATTTTTCAGAAAGTTCGAAATTGCAGAAGATCTAGTTGGGTGGAAATTTAAACTATGGTGTGCATTAGACTCAGCATGAGCCAAGGAATCAGAGGGGGCAAAAATGATTCTAGGCCTTATGGTTCAAAAGTTATAAACAAAAGTGAAACTTTGAACAGTTTGAACTAGCGGGTTGGAGTTAGAGACCCCAAATCTGGGTCAGTTATAGTTCAGAATGTCCTCTATAAATGTGCCAACTTTCATAACTTTCCTATGTACGGTTGTATAGGCTGCCATTGACTTCATTGGTGGAAGAAGAAGAAGATGAAGAACTCTAACAAATACAATAGGTGCCTATGCACTTTCAGTGATTAGCCCCTAATAATAATAATAAGAAAAACAGTACAAATAGGCCTTTATCACAGTCTGCGTGTCGTCACATCCGGCTCCGAATAGTAGCGTAACCAAACATCCACCCATCGATCTGTCTATGCATGATCGCAGTTTTTCTAAATAAATTAAGCCAACTAGGATGTACTTGGCAGTAAACATCAGCCATTTAATCATTTCTTTGGAGTAACTCAGCACTTCACCATATGTGTTATCTAGCACTTTAATGTGTTATAGTATCTGAGTGAGGCGATTATCAGCACAAAGTTTTCCCTGTTCATGAGGAGCTGCATGTGCTGTTCAGCTCATTCACAAATTATTATTGTGCTCAACTCAAGTCCGAAGAGACAGAGTTTAAGTATTTTAATGTTGTTGTTTTCACTTTTGTAAATATAATACAGTTGTAGACACTGGGACTTGGTTGCGACTCACGAGTGGACGCTTCAGTCATCGTACTCAAACCACGAGGATATAACCGCACGTTTACAATGATTAAACCGTTTATTTTCTGTAATCGGACTCTGGGAGGGAAACGTTTCTTTATTTGAACATTTTTAAATAGATCTTACATCATACATGGAAATTATATTAAGTAAGCACTTGAGAGCAATGTGATCATTATCAACACAAATACTCTGTAGAATCTTTACTCGGAATATACGTTTTTTTTTCAAGTATACCCTTGTCTTGTTCTAATGCTCTTTAATGTGTAAATGTACTCTTGTTTGTATTATACTCTTGCATTCCTCTAATAAAAAAATTACTTATACTCTGTGAAGTGTTCCCTGCTCACATACATCCTGTTTAAAATAATAAAACAACATGACATTGTTTTTCTACACTTCATTATCCCCGGGTAATGATTGTACGGTGCGGTAGGTCTGTACTACAGTTGAGCTACAGAAAGTCTTGGCCAACTTTTGATAAATGAAATTACTGCAGCACCAGGGACCAGAAATTATTGCTACAATAAAACCAGTACAAGGTGTGCAGAAACACAGTGTAGTCTGTTATCTTCCTTTATCTTTTATTATTTATGTCAAAAGTCACGCGTCCATTCAAACTGTATGATATTATAGCACACATGTATCTGTTACTTGGTAGACACTTAGTAACCTATGTTGGCTACCCAAATTAGGTTTTGTGGCATGCCCTCACACATAACAAAACTGAACAACACTGTAAAATAAAATAAAACCCATTTTAGATTTAAGACAGGCTACTGTTTGGTATTGTGTGGGTTCTCCACATGATGTCCAATGAAAAACTAGTTGAGAATCACTGGTGTAGGAACATTCAAGATCTTGAAAAAATAATGTTGACTGGGCATAATATTGAACAAAACTACTTAGACCAGCCAAGGAACATAACCATGATAAATAAGTGATAGAAATGAATAAGAACCATGACAACACAAATACATCCACAAAACACTCTAATATTAATACTGTATCTCTGACCAGATGGAATCACTTGTGGAAAGTATGACTCCAGGAATGGCACTCTTATATAGATTGGCTGGGACATCTGCCGCTCTGGAGCATCATTTCCAAAATACAGAAGGTCCAGTATATAAGAAACCCAGGTGGTACCTAGAAGCACAATGGAGAGTGGCACAATGGAGTTGGTCATGCCTGCTGCTAAACCTTCTATAGACTAATCTCAATCACATGTTGGGCCAAATAATTTAATCTAATACATTTCAATTCAGGACACTTACCAGCTTTCGGGTAAGTGGCGATTAGAATGTCATCTGGTCTTGCCTGGAAGTTCTTCACCTTTTCCCAGTTGTCAGTGAAGTGGTGGATCATTGAAATGCCCTCAAAATCAAACAACTCAGGCCTAGATAGTTTCATCTGCAGTATTAAAAAGTGAAGTACATCCGTTTCATGCTGAGGTTTCATTGCACTGAATAATCATTTCAGAGTCATCACTGACCATAAACAGTTTATGTAAAATCCTGTTAACAAGCAAGATTTCAGATTCTCTACGGTGGCCCAGAAAGAAACAATGCACAAAAAGACACAATTAGCAAAGCAAACAAAAGTTCAAAACAAAATAAGCCACAACACAACTAAATGAATCCACAAAACAATGCAGGGTGCTGACCTGAGTAAATTTGAGATTTTTTAAGACCTGACTTGTGACAGCACAAGAATGATAAAATACACAGATAAAGCATTAGTTATATACCGAATGCATACTTTGCTCTTCATTTCATTTCAATAGCACTTAAAAAGCTTCCTATGTTTGACGTAAGTAAAAAGAGAGTTAAGTAATACGAAATTGCCCAATGCATCCATTTTTTCGGACCAAATTACTTGAATGCACATCACACTCTAATTATGACTTCCAAGCACATAAGAACAAACTTCCAAGGAGAACTTGCATGCAGCATAACAAAGCTGTTCAACTTGTTTTAGAGGCTCCTGAATTAAGTGTGTCTCATAAAGAAGGATTAGGAAACACTGCCACCCTATAGTATCAATGCCAGAATCCACCACTGCAAGTCACTCACAAAAGATGTTAGTGTAAATGTAGAATTTAGGGGCAGTGGTAGCTCAGCGGTTCAGCGGAAGGTCGGGATGCCATTGTTGGGCCCTTGAGCAAGGCCCTTGACCCTATCTGCTCCAGGTGTGCCATATGGGATATGCCAAAAAAAAAAAAAAAAAGAATTTCACTGTATATATGCAAAACATTTATAATGTGTGACAAAATAAATAAAGGCTTCCAAGGCTTCATAATTGGTTTCCATTGAGGAAATCTGAACAACTGCATATTCCAAGTATGCTAGTAATGTGTTTTTGAATATAAATTAATTTCATACCATTGCCTTACATTTCACATTGTTGATGAAGTGTAATACGACTTGTTCATATAACGTGTCCTGCTATTTGTAGAACACTTAATCTTGTGTAATATTTAGCAAATATAGTGCCTGCCTATATAGTATATTTCGTATACTAGCAGTTATAGTAAATAAAAGCCAGTAATCATTTTAACAAAATGCCTGATGTTTAAAATAATAATAATATTTGAATGTAATAATGTTCTTGCAAGCTGTGGATCTGTAATGAACAGACACACTTTTTATAACATCACTGCTGACACATGCTTTCCCTTTATGGTAAGCACAAACTTATAATTACAGGTAAACACCCTTTAACTAAGAATTCCCCTTTACTGGATATATAAATGTTTAAATGCACATTATTAAAACTAATGAGTGCTCTGCATTTGTATTATTACTAGTAGTACTAGTTGTAGTTTAATTTTTAGTAGTCGCCTTGCACAGATCATTTTTGTGGTAATGAAAGTTTGAATGTAGAATTTTTACAAATATTGTCACGTTTAATGTGTTTTTGTTCATGTTGTATGTTCATGTCTTTTATTTTGGAAGTCTACTTCCAGTTCTATAGTCATGTATTTCATGTCATGTGATTTTCTGTTTTATAGTCATGTGTTTCCTGGTCATGTGATATCCTGTTTCCCTTCATGTTCATGTATCTTATTTTCATTGGTTTATTGTCTTGTTAACTCGTTATCAGGTTTATTAGTCTTGTTATCTTGTTTATAGTTCTGTCTTTTCATTGGTTGTCTTGTTACCCTTGTCCATGTATTTAAACCCTCATGTTTGCCACAGTCCTTTGTCAGGTATTGTTAATGTAACGTTGTTTGGTTGTCGAGTCAACTCAACTCAGTCGAGTCTATTCTGTTCTATGTTTTTTGTGTTTCATGTTTATAAATAAACGGCACTTGGGTTCTTATCATCGTCTTTGTCTGCCTGCCATTGCCAGCATACGTTACAGAATACCTGACAAAGGACCGTGTCAAACATGAGGGTTTAAATACATGGACAAGGGTAACAAGACAACCAATGAACAGAACACAAAACACATTAAACATGACAAATATTCATTTCCTGTTAACTTTTTTTTTTTGTCTTATTTCTATTGTGTTGTGGATTCATTTCATTACGTTGTGGCTTATTTCTGTTGTTTTTTTTTCAACTGAAATTGTCTTTTTACTAATTTTGTTGTGTTTTGTACTCCAGGCCACTAATAAAATAAGAAACAATATAGTATGAAGTTGACTTCTGGTACATCTGTTGACTTTTATGAATATAATTGTTTCATATAAATACATTAGAAAATAAATTTAACATTATACATTGCCCAGAGTATTCCTGTGGAAAGTTGTGATGAATAAAGAAACCGATAAATGCAACTACATGTTATGTAAGTTAAGTATACTCGACTGTATTTTCACTTTAGTGCGTTTAAGCTTTGAAATAGTGTATCAGTTGTTCTTTCAAAATCATGATGTCTATGAAGTCTTATAACTTGTCAATACTCATTTCCAAAAATGTTTTGTTATTTAATAATGTGGATAAAGTATTTTTCAACTATTGTAAAATACTTTAAAGAGATTTATATACTCACTGAAGACAAGTCAATGTTCTCCATTATGGTGATGAAGTGTTGTTCCTATAAAACCGTTTTGTTTTCTGTCCTTTTGTGTTATTTTTTGCTCCTTGCTTCTGCTCTCCTCAAACGTGTCTGACAGCTCTTTTGTGTTTTACTAATTTCTGTGCTGTTATGCAACCCTGATGTCTAAAATTCATAGCTTATCTTAATCACCTGACCTTGAGCACTTTGCTCCCAACTTTTTACAACAGATTACCTAAGACATGCAGTCTTTCCTATTAAGTTCTTCACAGTCGTTAATCTTAAAAATTGGCTAGATTTAGAGGCTAAATTAAGGATGAGGGGCTTGATTTATGGTCAGAGGATAGACTTAGGGTCAGGGGCTAGATTAATGGTAAACTACAGCACCCCTTTATAGTGTTTTGTTTTCCCACACCATCCCAGCCACTGAAAAATAAATAAGTAAACAAATATGCTATTGAAAACACAAGATTTTAATATTAATATTAAAAAATTAAATTGAAACAATGTAACCTTCAAGTTTTTCTTAAGTAAACGCTGCATCAAGCTTTTAGTAATAATTCAAGAGCTAGTATTTAAACAGAAGCAATATGATAGGTGTGGGTGAGAAACAGATCAATACTGTATTTAAGTTATTCTTTAATGGTTATCTCCATTTTCACTTTCACTTTCAAATTCTGAGATTGACAGTTAAAAAAGGATTTAAATATAGATCTGTTTCTCACCCACACCTATCATATCACTTCTGAAGACATGGATTAAACCACTGGAGTATTATGGATTACTTTTATGCTGCCTTTATGTGCTTTTTGGAGCTTCAAAGGTCTGCCCACCATTCACCTGCATTGAAAGGATCTACAGAGCTGAAATATTCTTCTAAAAATCTTCATTTTGTGTTCTGCAGAAGAAAGTAAGTCAAGGCAATTCTGATCTTGTGGGAAGATTCTGTGCACTATATAGTGGAGGATGCCACAGATCACCGTATTTGACACACCCTGCTGGGACTGTACAGCATCTCTGTGATCCAGACACCTGAATCATCTCTTAAACATACCGAAAGTACGCATGACATATATGCCAAGTTATAGGCTAATGCTCTTCTCCATCATTTGATCATTATTTGATGAATTACTGCTGATATGATTGGTTGCAAACGTTGACCAACATCTCTTTTATATAAATAAGATTTTACCGCCAGCTTTGTTTGCGGTAATAGTGCAATCTAAATTGTTCTACACAATTTTTGTGAATGAAGCTCAATCTATGTATAATAAGCCCAAGTTACATAGAAAGGAGGTGTGTTTGTGTGGAAAGCAATGACAATGACTTCATTTAAATACTCAAGAAGCAGCACAATTTCAGCTCTGATTGTGCCTGCTAAACTAGATGCAGGTGGTAATGAAAAAGACACAGGTTTTTGCACTGAAATACCATGCCCAAAAGTGCCGCAACTGTTTAGTGAATTTGCCCTTTTAATTGGTGTCAAATACATGGTCCGTGGACAGAAATTTTTTAAGCTAACATTGCATTTTTATGAGATGTAAGTTTGAAAACAAGTTTAACTGAGTATGCTGAGTACTATACAGGATGTTTCATGAATAATAATACATAAAAATACTAATACTTAAAGATTCTACTGAACTCAGTAGGCTTGCAGACATGCACATTTTAACAAAGAAGAAGGGAAGGACGTTATTGAAACTCATAATTATTAGACAATTATCGTTGTCTTTTTGGATGAAAAGTCAAGCTCATCAGTTCACAAACTGAAGGAAATGTACAGATCTGCTTTCTTGTAATGCTTTAACACTATAAAGTCTTTCTTTTACATTAGATTCTATACTACTCGTACTAGTTAACTTTGAAGAATAAAATACGGCGGTATACAGGAAGGCCTTGTTAATTACAAATGACACATCAGACCCTCGCAATGGTAAATTCCAGCTCCTTCCATCAGGACGACATTATAGGACACATAAGGCCATAAAAGCAAACTATAAAAAAATGGTTTGTTGTATATGCAATAGGTCTTTTTAACAAATAGATCACTATTATTATTATTGTTGTTATTATTTTGTATTATTAATAATAATAACAGGTTAAATCATACTGTCTTTAATGTACTCTTATGCATCATGTTTGAATATATTTATGATATACTGTATATGCTTTTATGTTTGATTATTTCATGCTGCGTGTGCAGTACTGTATTCTTCATACTGTTGCCGGAGTGAAGTATGTGCAATGTTTTGTGTGTGTGACGAGACCAAAGGCAAATTTTCAGCCATGGCTGAAAAATAAAGTAAACTCAACTCAATACAACTTTGAGAACTTGGCAGTGCGATATTGCAGATCTTGTTGATTTTTGTATGTAAATTGCTTGCTATGTTCCTCATTTGTAAGTTGCTTTGGATAAAAGTGTCTGCTAAGTGATTTATGTAAGAATGTAAATGTAAAATGATTCAGTGACTGACTCAAAACACATTAGACGCTCATTTGTTGCCACTTAGTGACATCTCCAGAAGTGGACACTAAACTAATCATTTAATAAAACTGAAAACATTTGTGAAATGGAAGGAAGCCACACCAAAATACAGTGAATTCCAAGGGCTAAATTCTTTAGTTTGACCTCTAATTTCAACTACAGTGTATTTCAACCTACACTTTAAAAAATCTAACCTTTAGAACAATCACACCAAACATTAATTTACAAAAGGTAGCCTAACTCACTCTTAGATGATAGTCTAAGAGTCGAAATTCCAGGTCGAACGTCAGTGTTTCAAAATACCACGATAATACATGAATGGCTCATATGTAGGCTTTAAATAAATAATCTGTTGATGCATTTCAAATAAATAAAGAACTGAACGGGGCATCGAATTTTAAACATAGGGCTCACCACGTTAAAATGAAATGGTTTTAAATGCCAGCTTTTTATAATCTGCAGAGAGATTTTTTTTTTATTCATGAGAGAATCAAAAAGAAAATAACAAGGTTCTGCCCAAAAATGCTCACAGTAATAATAAAAATATTCTTTTTTTTTTCTCCCCAATTTGGAATGCCTGATTCCCAATGCGCTCTAAGTCCTCGTGGTGGCATAGTGACTCACCTCAATCCGGGTGGCAGAGGACGAATCTCAGTTGCCTCCGCGTCTGAGACCGTCAATCTGCGCATTTTATCACGTGGCTTGTTGAGCGCATTACCACGGAGACATGGATGACTCTACCCACCCTAGTAACTGGGCTAATTTAGTTGCTTAAGAGACCTGGCTGGAGTCACTCAGCATGACCTGGATTCGAACTTGCGATTCCAGGTGTGGTAGTCAGCATCAATACTTGCTGAGCTACCCAAGCCCCTATAAACATATTATTGATATTTCACAGAAAATTCGAAGAAATTATGCAAGGAAAGGGAACGAGGATGTACAACTTTATAAAAGAGAAGAACCCATAGACGCGAGAGTCGCGGCACCATTTACAATAACAGTGACTGGACGAATTCTGTGGAAGTGTCGCCAAGCAAAGCATATCTATTTGTGTTTTGACTTCTGAAACATGCCAAGAAAACACGGAATACTGTCTCTTCATCACGCCAGTTATTGCAGTTGTCATCACTGTTTGACACATTACAGTTTTCCCTTAGACAGAGAATGTAAACAGTGCAGGTCGTCTCGATCCGTTCAGCCGCCCCCCGACTTTCTCAACAGATACAAAATCTGCTGCTACAGAGGAACCACGTAAAACTGCCTTCCATTACTTAAATTTTTTTTTTTAAATAACAGTTTTTATAATAACTGGAAAGGAGAGGAACTGCTGCTTTCATTAAACAGGAAGAAAAGAGAGTGTTACGCTGCAAAACCAGTCAAACGCATTTCAGCACCAAAGGAAATGAACAGCGACCGATCAAACAAAAATATTGACAATCTATATTAGACTATGACTGTTCCACTGAGACAGACACAGTTAGGAAAGGTTAACTGCACATAAGTTGATTTAATTAATTAGCTTAACATCGTGCTTTCCCATATGTTCTCAACCTTTCCCGTGAGCGTGATCCAAGGCAGCCACAGGACGTCTCTTTAGCGGAACATGTGACTCAATTGGACTGACAAAAAACTACATTTAGAATGTGAATAAAGATTTCTGCCACTTACACATTCTTTTTTACATGCAATAATCATTCAATTTAATTATCAAAGGTAAAAATATGTTTTTGGAAGTTCAAATTATCCATTTAAAATCCTCTTGGCTCAAATATCTGAGGGGGCACGTGCCCCCTTACTTTGAATGGGCATGACGCCTCTGATCAAGGTCTGATGAACAAGGAGACAAAGGGGCTGAATTAATTAAGAGTAAAAGTGACTGATGACATTACAATGACATCAGCACATAATTAAAGCCTGTAATTACTTTTAGGTTATTTCGTCTTTTTTTGTATACCTTGATAGCCATGCCCAGCAGTTCACAAAATGATATGCTTTGTTGTCATTTGTAGAGAAACCACTGATGAACACTGCTAAGTCTCTTAGTAGACACGCTGATTTGAATAAAGTATAATTAGACTATCTCTGTGCTTTATCAATGGTTTAATGACTCAAAACACATGAAAGATGTGGATTTGTTGGCACCTACTGGAGTAAAAGTGTGATTTGCAAAAAATGGTTATCTGAATGAATCAGTGAACAAATCTGAATTAATCTTACCAGGGAGTCCTGGTCAAGATGGGCAGCATCAAAAGATTTCACATAGAAATACAAAGGACATAATAACCACACAGTAAACAAATACAAAACATACTGGGATCAAGGACTAAAGAAAAGAAAAAAGCAACAGAGATCATAAACTAATGTTAAAAGCATTAACATTGTTCTATAAAAACAGACTTTAAATATTTTTAAACAGATCAAAAGATGGTACAGATTCCATGTTTAGTATGCCTTGGAGCTCATTCCATGCATACGGAGCATGATTGGAAAAGGCAGATCTACTTAACTCTGTGTAGGTAGTTGGTGTCTTGAGTAAAATGTTTCTGTTGATCTGATGTTATACATACTAGAACAATATGTCAGCAAACTAGACATATATTGCAGTAATTTACCCAATAAAGCTTTTACAATATAATTGAACATATGGGTTTTTCTCCTTAGGCACAGTGAAGTCCATTGTGTCATTTCATATAAGTTACAATGATGTATACGGGCACTTGCACCAGTTACAAATCCTAAAGCAGCATGATAGACTACATCCAGTTTTATTAAAAGAGTCAAGGATGCATGCATATAAATTACATCACCATAGTCTAGTGCTGACAAAAAGGTACTTTGGACTAATCATTTTCTAGCAGTAAAATAACTTTTTTTTTAAACAAAAATAAAAACCTAACCTTGGCCTGAGTTTTTTTAGGAGGCTATCAATATGAATGCCAAAAGTCAAGTCTTATCATCAAGCCAGATACCAAGGTATTTATAAGAGGCAATATTCTCAAGATGAGTGCCATTTAATGTTTTAACCTCACAATCAGTAGGTGATAAATGGGAATGTGTAAAAATCATATATTTAGTCTTTTTGGTATTTAGCACCAATTTCAAGTTAACGAGAGATGTCTGCAATAAGCAGTCTGTAAGGAGCCCATTGCCACTTTTATAGATGGAGCCATGGTATAAATGATAGTATCATCTGCATAAAAGTGTACCTTAAATTGGTCCCAGAATAGATCCTTGAGGAACACCCACCTTTACTATTAGAGGTGTAGAATTATAATTATCTATGGACACACACTGAGTTCTTCCAGTCAAATAGTTTGAAAACCACTTCAGCACGGAGTCACTAAAACCTATACATTTGAGCCTTTGCAGGAGAAGACCATGATCCACTGAATCAAACGCTTTGGATAAATCAATAAAAAGTGCAACTCATGATTTTTTTATCATCCAGAGCAGTAATAATGTCATTAGTGACTGATATAGCTGCAGTTATTGTACTATGTCCTTGTCTGAAACCTGACTGAGTTTGACTTAAGATATTATTAACCGACAAACAGGGTTGGGGAGTAACAGAATACATGTAATGGGATTACGTATTTAAAATACAAAATATAAGTAACTGTATTCCGCTACAGTTACAGTTTAAATCATTGGTAATTAGAATACAGTTACATTCAAAAAGTATTTTGATTACTGAAGAAATTACTTTGCATTTTATTGTCATTTGTTTCATTTAATATTTAATCCTTTCAGATGGAAAACATTTATACATATAAATGATGCGATCCAAAGTGCAATTTAAAGGAATGGCCACATTATCTTTAACATCTACAGGGAAACCTGAAGGAGTGGTTAAACCTACATTAATAAAATGCTTATTAAAGCATCTGCTATATTATATTTACCCTTAATTTCACCATGATTTACCTTTAATGAATCAGGATCAGCTGGAGGCAACATAAACCCTAATGATGATTTAACCAGCTTCCAAAATTTACTTGGATCATTAAGATTCATAAGTTAAGATAATACTCACTTTTTGCATTTATGATTCTAGTGCATTTGTTTGTTAATGCCCTATATTGTTCCCAGTACTCCTTTTAGTCTTGGCCCATGCATTATTTCTTTCTCTGATAGAAGATGAGATGTATTTATTAAACCATGGGTTATCTTTACCACTGACTCTAAATCTTCTTAGAGGTGCATGCTTATTAATCAGAGCCAAAAAGGTTGTTTTAAAATAATTCCACGCCAGATCAACATCCGCCATTTCACAGACATGGACCACATCATGCAAAAAAGCTTGCTCATTCAAATGTTTATAATTTCTTCTGAAAATGAATTGGGGCTTAGTTTTGAGTAGTTTACAGTTTCTAACACAAGCGACTGTGCAATGATCACTAACATCATTACTACATTTTCCAACTGAAGAGTATTTATGTGGAGAATTTGTGAGTATAACATCAAGCAATGTAGACTTGTCCATGTTTTTTAAGTTTAGCCGAGTTGGAGAGCTAATTAATTGCGACGATTGTGAAGATTTTGATAACCAGTCCCGGTTTAAGTCTCCCAGTAAAACAAAATCATTCTCTGAAAAAGTTTTCAGGTGGTCTGACAGCAGTGTAACAGCTTCATGTGATGCCGATGGTGGGCGATAGCATCCTATTACTGTAAGATCAGCACTGCTGGGAAGATGTCATTTGATTACAGACAGTTCAAAGCACTTTGGTTTACCGATCGACTCAATCCAAGAACAATGCAATGTCGTTTTGACATAAATCGCAACTCCCCCTCTGTTTGCGTGATCTGTCCTGTAGACATTGTATCCATCGGTATGAATCATGTTGTTCGTAATTGATGGTTTCAGCCACGTTTCTGACAGAACCATAATGTTGCAGCCAGTCAACTTTGCCCAGAAGATGTTCTTTTGTTCATGTTCTTTCCCACTGGGAAAAATAAATAAATACAAATGATGTGTATAGGAGAAAGAAATTCAAGAGAGACATATTTTTTTATATTTAAAGAGTTTTATTTGTTTTACAGAAAGTGAATCTGGAATTTCAAATATTTGTACATGATAGCGCAACATTTAGCATAGTGTAGTAATCTAAAGCCCTCGACGAGGTTGATTTTAAATTATTTCCATAACATTACATATTCAAATGTTTATTGCACAGTCTGTCAAAGCATAAATATTTTTAAAAGTTGTTTTAGAAAAATAAAAAAATTATGTTGTTTGGCATTTAAAATAATTTCAAAACCGTAATCGTAAAAAGGCCAACTTCTATATGAAGGCTCTCTTAAGATGCAGATCTGTTTTTTCCAGGATATTGTAGACAACCATGAAAAATATGACAAATACAGGCAGGGGTGTCATGGGAAACAGGAAACAGTATCACTTTAAATAACTATTACATTTGCAGCTGTTTGTCAATAAACGTCTATCTGTAATGGATACATTTGGTTACATTTAATGACTTAGTGTGCATGTCTGAAATCTTTAGTCAGTTTTATATCACTTTTTTGCATTCTTGCCACCTCTTTTTTTGCAAGCACTTTCCATTCACAAGAGGTGATGCAAAAGGTACCAGCACAAAAAAATCTGAATGAACAAACAAATCTGTGTGAGACAACCCTGTAAATATTGTATTCTGTGTTCAGTGTAAATGATAGCTAACAAAATTGAAGTACATGACTAAATAAAATGGTTTGCATTTCTCTAAGTGTGTGTAATTTCTCCATAACAATTTAATCATGAATAAATGAGAAAAGAGGCTCTATTTTCGTCAGCGCAGTGTGTGCCATAAGCGGTCATAAAACAAAGAGGCTGATGTCTGGTGAACACAAGCACTGATACTTTGGTCCGTTCAGCCGCCTGCGCCGCCGTTCTCCCATTGAAAATATGGATCACACCGCTACTGAAGAAACATGTCTTTCATTACTTAGATTTTATAATGACTGAAAAGGAGAGGATTCACACTGAATTAAGATAAGCCGCTGCATTCTTTAATATTAAAGAGCCCATATTATTCTCATTTACAGGTTAATAATTTTATTTTGGGAGTCTACTAGAATAGGGTTACATGCTTTAATGTTCAAAAAACACAATCTTCTTCTCATACTGTACATTGCTGGAGCACCTCTTTTCACCCTCTGTCTGAAACTCTCTGATTTAGCTCCTGTCTCTTTAAAGCCCCCCTTTCTGAAAAGCCCAGTCTGCTCTGATTGGTCAGCCGGCCCAGTCTTTTGTGACTGGTCAACCGCTTGTGGTATGTGTCAGAAATGTAAGGTCCCTTACCATAACCAAGTTTCAGCTGCATTCCGGAGGCGGGTATTATGCAAATGTGTTACATAGTGATGTAGCTATGTCAAGTAATGGTTGGACTACAATCCAGGCGTTTCAGGAGCAGTGTTTCCTGTGGGAGAGAGTAACTTCCTTTGGCGTTGACTTTGTGCTTTGTAACTTTGCAGACCTTTTACACAAACAGCTATATTACACACTAAAGGAAAGGTAAAATCCCAAGAAGCATAGAAGGGCCTCTTTAAGAAAAGAGTGTAAAACCTGTCAAATGCATTTCAGCACCAAAGTAAATGAGCAGTGACTGATTAATCAAAAACAGACATTTTTTATTAGACTATTTAAAAAAACAACAAAAAAAAAACTGTTCCACAGAGTTCAGACATAGTTGGCAAACATTAACTATGATTGAAACTGATGCAATAAATGAGTTTGTTTTTAACCACAACACCGCGCTTTCATAGTGCTGGACCTTCCTTGTGAACACGATCTCTGAAGCAGCACTGGACGCCACGTATAATTTCCAATGCATTGTGTCATTGTACCTACTTTTGACTTGAGTCTTCCCACTGCATTTAGATGCCTGCAGATGTCCTCAGTGTGTGGTTATTCGAGCACTACGAAACAGTGAATCATTTTACAAAGCAATTGGTTCAATTGGCTCTGAAAGCTTTGTTCTTTGCCATCACTAGCTGAGAGATGATCTGTAGGGAAAGACTGCTCATATGAAAACACAAGACAGTCTGGCACAAAACAGCATACACCAGGGGTTAAAATTGAGAGAGGGAAAATTGAGGAACAGGTGAAACTAATCAGGTTAAGGAGCATGCCCTCTTAACTGTGAAAACCTGCCAGATAGTCGAGCATATGGCAAACAAAAACAAACACAGAAGACACGAGGGAAAACATGAAGCACGCACACCAAAAGATCAGTCAGAAATGCTGACATATTCAGGAGGTTATGAGTCCCTGCTAAAAAATCCAGCTCAACCAGCATGCAATTCCCATTCCGGTCTAAGCTGGTTTATGCTGGTTGACCAGCATGGTCTTTCAGGTGGAGCTGGTTTAGCTAATTAAAAAGCCTGGTAGGGTCACCAGCACACAAAACACAACTTAAGCTGTTGACCAGCAATGCTGGATTTTTAGCAAGGGTGCCCTGTAAAAATTGTGAATCATTCGGAAGCAACAATATATGTATTTTCTCTTTCAGTTTTTGTATTATGGAGTGATTTGTGGGAGTGGAGGGCAAATTTAAACTCTTACGTGGAATGGATCTTTTCATAGACGTGTTATGATGTGTTTCTGCCTTATTTAACAACGTAAATGTAGCAAACTTTTTTATATTTCCAAATTTGAAAATATTTAGTGTAAATTTATAACAGCTTAATTTGTATTACATTACCCTGGAATATGTTTTAAAAATCGAGTTACCACAGCTGCTGAGGGAGTGACAAAATTTGGCCTAATTCTCTCTTCTTACTTAAGTTATCCAGCGCTCTTTATTTTTATCTTGTTTTGCAAAGGCAATCGCTGATATTTTCTTGTGCTGTTGGAGCAAACAGGTAAGCAAAAATGTAATTTGCTGTGGTCTCTCATTCACCACCATTCAAGTTTACCCTGATATGTTTCTACTTCTGCTCTGCAAACTCGGATATGTGAATACCTACCATACACTATCATGTATAATCAACACTATGAGTGTCAATTTTACCATTTTAAATTGAACGCAAACTGCTACCATTCAGTATTACTTTAACTCTCATTCAGAGTTTTAAAAAAGTAGCTCTTCTTAACTCTGAGTGTCCTCATAGATCATACAATTTCATACTGTAGGAGTTTGTCCTTTAACACTGTCACAGTGTTCATAACACTTTAGAAAGTGTTAATTTAACACTGTAAAGGTGGTTCTCCTAAACTCTGGGAAATTGTTCCTTCTAATGATTTAAAATTTGCAGTGCATATAGAGCATATTGCATGGTTTCGTTAATGTGGGTCCCAGAAAAATGCAAAATGTTGTATGGATGTTTTTTATTTATTTATTTATTTTTTTCCCCTTTTTCACCCAATTTGGAGTGCCCAATTCCCAATGCGCTTTTCAGTCCTTGTGGTCATGTAGTGACTCGCCTCAATCTGGGTGGCGTAGGATGAATCCCAGTTGCCTCCGCATCTGAGACCATAAACCCGTGCATCTTATCACATGGCTTGTTGAGTGCATTGCCACGGAGACATAGCGCAAGTGGAGGCTTCATGCCATCCACCGCGGCATCCGCGCTCAACTCACCACGTGCTCCACTGAGAAGGAACCACATTATAGCAACCATGAGGAGGTTACCCCATGTGACTCTACCCTCCCTAGCAACCGGGCCAATTTGGTTGCTTATGAGACCTGGCTGGAGTAACTCAGCACACCCTGGATTCGAACTAGCAAACTCCAGGGGTGGTAGCCAGCATCTTTACCACTGGACTACCCAGGCCCCCTATGGACGTGGTTTAAAAATGGATGAGGATATTCGTTTACGAGCAAAGTCCCCCTAAAGCGGAATTTTGCACCAAAAAGCACACAACTGAAGCAGAATAAAAAATCACTTCATAAACCAACCAATACAGGTGTATTTTCATTCTGTTTTTCCTTTTCATTTTGTAACAGAGTGTAAACTGACAAGGAATATTGGACATGATTTATTGTGAGTCCTGATTAGCTGACTGCTTGCTATTTGTTATGTCTAAAGATGATGAGCAGAACAGACAGTGTGTAGTGCTAATTCTGTTTTCTATTCATTCTGACAATTACAGCTCTAGTGATGTCAGGTTTAGTTTTCTCCAGCACTTTCTTCTGCATTTCATCCCAAGCAAAACAAGAGTACATATTTCATTTTATTTTGCACAGCACATTTTTTTTATTGCACAGTCTTTGTTGTGTTGCACAGCTAATTTTTTGTTGCATGGCTCATCTGCAGGAAAGCGGTGAATGTTCAAAAGAAGATGTCATCCTCCCCCATGTTGTGTAGGGGTTCAAGCAACTCTGCTCTCTTCTTGTTTACTGGAAGGTAGCTGCGGGTCATCTCTTTTTTACCGGTCTGGAATAAAGTCATGTAAATTATTGGTAAAATCACAATGTTCATGAGTTTTACAATATTTAATCAGCAATGCAAAACTCAGTGGTTCTTCTTGTTTTTAATAAGACACAAGGAAAACAATAATTAAATAAAATACAATTAGTGCAGATTCTGAGTGACACTTACCGGTCTCTTTATCTCAGCCAGAGCTCTCTCCAAGATTTTCTTGCGCCATACCTCCCGTTTCTTTTCTACCTCCATCAGTTTTTCTGCCTGTTGCCTGTGAGAGAGTTAGTTTTATTAGTTGTTAAAAATAAATGATTTGACAATGAAGCACATTTGAATTGAATTGAATAGAGATAGCTGCATGCTTAATGCTGTAATGAGTCATCAGATTGAGAGCACTGCAGTTTTAATCAAATTACAATCCAGATCTCAAGGTCTGCTGGACTGCATTACATTAGCTTCATAGTGATACATGTGTGTGTTTGTATGTCCAAACCTTAATCCCTTTTCTTTCTTGTAGGCCTTCTGTGCTTTAAGGAATGTCCCTTCAGGCAGCTCTTCCTGTTTTTCGAGGCGCTCAATCAGGTGACTCTCCAGGTGAGCTAGCCTGTTGAGTGTGCTGAGGTTACTACACTCAGTCCCGATGCACTCCAACACCTCCCTGACCTTTTCATCAATTCTTTCCTGCTTCTTCTGTTATATTAGAGAAAAACATAGATAAGATCAATTTAAAGTCTCTTGCATTTGGGTGTGTACACTTCAGATGGGTAAGGTTGTGCACTTACTTCTCTGCTCTTATTCTTTTCAGAGCTGTAGAACTTGATCTGCAGTTTGAGGTTGGCCACTCGTTTTTTCTCTTCCTCGACTGCCTCAGTGGTGTGCTCAGTCTCTTGAATGAACCTGTCCATCTCCTTTTGCCTGGACAAAACATACAATACAAACTCAGAGGCAGCATAGAAGCACAGTGGCACACTGTTCAAGGACGGTTTCATTTACACTGTTAAATAAGGCGGAAACGCGTCAAAGTATGTGAAAAGCAGTGGTGGCTTGTGCTTTTCAAAAGAGAGGAAGCACAGATGTCGGTCAAAAAAGTGTATTTGCACTTTTCCATTTTTAATATTATTATTATTATTTATTTCATTATTCTCTATTGATTTATTTGTTCCTTTTGTGGGGGGTTGGTCTAGTTAGGCTACTTAAATGTAAAGTCTGCTCTCCTATTTTTTGTGCTCTTCATAGGTAAGAGTATCACATTTGTTTTTGCAATATCTGCCAAAAAAGCTGAAGGTAATTAAATACCAAAAATACAAAACCTTATATTTACAATTTTACTTACAACATATACATATGCCAATGGCCAAAGTGAAGATTTATAATCACTAAATGAATTGTGTTAAATAATCCGCCACCAACTTCTGCACCACCGATCAATCTGCACCTACTGATTGACGGCCGATTTGAGAGTTCGACCAATCATCAGATAGAGAAGCCGAGCTTCCAGGGGGGATAAAAATACACTGAAAACCCACTGTCTAATGAATGAACATTAGACTTATACAGTATAGCACTATTCTGACACTACACTCAAAGCGCTTTACGTGATGAACAGGGGACTCTCCTCAACCACCACCAGTGTGCAGCGTCCACCTGGTTGAGTGACGGCAGCCATAGTGCGCCAGAACGCTCACCACACACCGGCTATTGATGGAAAGGATAGAGTGGAGTGATAGAGCCAATTCATGTATGGGGATTATTAGGAGGCCATGATCGATAAAGGCCATGGAGGGAATTTGGCCGATCACACAATTAGATCATTTCTCATGCAAATAGCGCTCATGATCCTCCTGTAGACTCCCAGAGATGCACGGCATCCAGGTGGGACACAAAATGACGCGTTTAGAGCCTCTTGTCCAATTCACATCGATCTTTTGCTCCACTGAACTCAATGGGACACATATTTGTAGCACAGCTTCAATGGGGTTTTATGGGCCACTTGTCTGCTAACTCCAATGGACATAATCATGCAGATAACATCATTGGAAAGAATCGCAAAAAGTGTGCACACTTTTGTCACCTAAAATATTGAACTGGGACAATAATTATCTAAATTCTAGAGAGATTATATGCAATATGCAATTATAAGCATTGTCATTGCCGTGCTTCCTGTGTAGTCTTTTTTTTTTTTTTTTTTTTTTTTCACCCAATTTGGAATACCCAATTCCCAATGCGCTTTTAAATCCTCGTGGTCGCATAGTGATTCGCCTCAATCTGGGTGGCGGAGGATGAATCCCAGCTGCCTCTACGTATGAGACCGTCAACCCGTGCATCATATCACCTGGCTTGTTGAGGGCTTCACACCATCCACCGCAGCATCCACGCTAACAACTCACCACGCGCCCCACCGAGAACAAACCACATTATAGCAACCACAAGGAGGTTACCCTGTGTGACTCTACCCTCCCTAGCAACCGGGCCAATTTGGTTGCTTAGGAGGCCTGGCTGGAGTCACTAAGCACGCCCTGGGATTTGAACTAGCGAACTCCAGGGGTGGTAGCCAGCGTCTTTACCACTGAGCTACCCAGGCCCGCTTCCTGTGTAGTCTTAAAGCAACCGCCACTGGTGAAAAGAGTCCATATGTCACTTCACATTCAGTGTGAAAGAAACCCAGTGGTGCCGTTAAAAAGTACAAAAAACTCACATGTATTTTTTCTGGTTGTCCATGTGCTCCTCGGTGGTGTCCTTCTCAGCAACATTGTAAGCTCTTTCGACATCCCTTTCCAGGAACATCAACAATTCTGTCACCTTCTCAGGGTCATCTACAAAGAGCTTATGATTCTTTGGTATGATACAGACACACACACACAAACACACGTGAGTGTTGTTCACATACAAATGCAGATACATGAAGAAAAACGAATGTTTTCCACGATGCAAATTGGGCATAAAGAGGGACAACATTACACGTACCTCAGCTTCAGACTCCCACTCTGGAGGGGACATGACGGAGAGGAATTTTTTCAAATTGTCGCACTGCTTCAGATTCTCCTCAAGCTCATAGATGTCGCTGCAAACAAGTTGTAAAATAGCACACAGAGGTATATGAATAATGGGATGATTGTGTACATGTACATTTACATGTGTTAACACAGTAATATCATGTATACCTACTTTTCAGTCTTGGCCTGCTCTGTCTTCATCATTTTGAGCTGGTCATCTGTGTGCTGTTTCTTTAACTCCTCATCTTGAGCTCTGTATCAAAATGGACATGTTAAGAGTAATGTGACTTCTAAACAACAAGGCTGATTTACAACTGCTCTGTTGGACTGTCTCTGTGAATTCTCCTTAAAACCAACAATGCCCACAAAAGCATGGCTTCATGATTTTATAACAATGAAAAGGCAAAATTCATACTCTTTCTCAGCCTGTAAACGATCGTTCTTGCTCTGCTCGAGGGACTTCAGGAATTCTATTTTGTTCTCTTCAAAGATTTTCTTCTCTCGAGAAACCCTCACTTCGCCTTCACGGGCCTCTTCTGCAAGCCTGTTCATTTCCACTTTCTGCTGTGCCAATCTTATCTGAGAATAGAGATGAAATTTAGAGAAATTCACAAAGGCGATGAAGTAGACATATGGGGCAACATGTGCATTACTGTAGTACAAGAATTTCAAATGACAAAATTTCACATTAATTTCAACTGAAATGATTAAAAAGTAGAGTGTCCCTTACATCCAAGTAGCCTATTTGTGCATGAAGGGCAACATAGTCTCTCGTCGTCTCCTTTGCTGTAAAATCTAAGGAGATAAAAATACAGACACAGGACACTCCTAAGAGTCAAAACACACGTCTCTGTCTCCAAATATATGAGAGCAAATAACTTCATCTCCAACTCACCGACGAGGCCCATTCGTTTGTTGGACTTCTGGTTTTGCAAAATCCCACCTTCTTTGATCTTTGGAAAAAGATCAGATCTCTTGCAGGACTTTGCCCTGCTGGAGACGGTGGTTCTCTCGGCTGCACTCAGAGTGCTTTGATGAAGACGCGTCTGGAACAGACCAAAGGAAGCAAATATTTCATTAGAGAGCAGTTTTTTTTTGTTTTTTTTGACAGAATAGGAATGTATCAAAAAGCAGCCAACAGTATTTATGATGGGTGTTTGTGATGTGATAATAGTCCTATAGTCTTCTTACCTGCACCTTTTCCAGTTTTAACTGATCCCTGAGGACAAAGATGTCCTCCAGGACACTGAGAGGGTTCTTGTACCTCATCTCAGAGGGTGGCCAAGGTTGCAGTTTAAGATCTGTAAACATCACATTCATTTCATGTTAATATAAAATAGTCTTACGTACACTTAAGTTAAATGCTCTTAAGTTAAAAAGTTACTTTGGTGTCATTTGGTTTTTAGACCGAGATCAAATGAGACAAATGACATAAGTTACTACACTGTAAAAAAAAATCCTGTTGTTTTTACAAAAAAAAAAAAAAAAAACCCTGTGTCACCATCGGGTTAACACGTGTGAAATTAAAATAATGCAGTAAACATGTAGAGACAGTACTCGGTGTCACTCACACAAACACCATCAGGGTAACACATGTGAAATTAAAATAATACAATAAACACGTAGAGACAGTACTCGGTGTCACTCACACAAACATTAAACACCATCAGGGTAACACGTGTGAAATTAAAATAATGCAGTAAACATGTAGAGACGGTACTCGGTGTCACTCACACAAACACTAAACACCATCAGGGTAACACGTGTGAAATTAAAATAATGCAGTAAACATGTAGAGACGGCACTCTGTGTCACTCACACAAACACTAAACACCATCAGGGTAACACGTGTGAAATTAAAATAATGCAGTAAACATGTAGAGACGGCACTCTGTGTCACTCACACAAACATTAAACACCATCAGGGTAACACGTGTGAAATTAAAATAATGCAGTAAACATGTAGAGACGGCGCTCGGTGTCACGCACACAAACACTAAACACCATCAGGGTAACACGTGTGAAATTAAAATAATGCAGTAAACATGTAGAGACGGCGCTCGTTGTCACTCACACAAACACTAAACACCATCAGGGTAACACGTGTGTGAAACTAAAATAATGCAGTAAACATGTAGAGACGGCGCTCGTTGTCACGCACACAAACACTAAACACCATCAGGGTAACACGTGTGAAATTAAAATAATACAGTAAACATGTAGAGACGGCACTCGGTGTCACTCACACAAACATTAAACACCATCAGGGTAACACGTGTGTGAAACTAAAATAATGCAGTAAACATGTAGAGACGGCGCTCGTTGTCACGCACACAAACACTAAACACCATCAGGGTAACACCTGTGAAATTAAAATAATGCAGTAAACATGTAGAGACGGCACTCGGTGTCACTCACACAAACATTAAACACCATCAGTGTAACACGTTTGAAATTAAAATAATACAGTAAACATGTAGAGACGGCACTCGGTGTCACTCACACAAACATTAAACACCATCAGGGTAACACGTGTGAAATTAAAATAATGCAGTAAACATGTAGAGACGGCACTCGGTGTCACTCACACAAACACTAAACACCATCAGGGTAACACGTGTGAAATTAAAATAATGCAGTAAACATGTAGAGACGGCGCTCGGTGTCACTCACACAAACACTAAACACCATCAGGGTAACACGTGTGAAATTAAAATAATGCAGTAAACATGTAGAGACGGCGCTCGGTGTCACTCACACAAACACTAAACACCATCAGGGTAACACGTGTGAAATTAAAATAATGCAGTAAACATGTAGAGACGGCGCTCGGTGTCACTCACACAAACACTAAACACCATCAGGGTAACACGTGTGAAATTAAAATAATGCAGTAAACATGTAGAGACGGTACTCGGTGTCACTCACACAAACACTAAACACCATCAGGGTAACACGTGTGAAATTAAAATAATACAGTAAACATGTAGAGACGGCGCTCGGTGTCACTCACACAAACATTAAACACCATCAGTGTAACACGTGTGAAATTAAAATAATACAGTAAACATGTAGAGACGGCGCTCGGTGTCACTCACACAAACACTAAACACCATCAGGGTAACACGTGTGAAATTAAAATAATACAGTAAACATTAACTAAACTACATCAAATATAAAACAGAACACCCCGATGTACATAACTGATATTAAAAATAAGAAGAAATACACATTAAATATGATGAAATGAAATGGGTCATGCAGGGAATTCTGGGAATGCTTGTTTATTGTATTTTACCATAATTTTAACAATTTACTGTAAAAAGTACTCTCTTTTTAAACAATGTAAATTTTTATAATTAATTATACAGGAAAATCACAATAATTTTTACATTTAAAAATGTAATTGTTACAACATTTTATTGTAAAAACTACTGTATTGTCTTTTAAAATATATTTAAAAATGTTACTGTATATTTTACAATTAATATTTGTTAATCAATTAATGTTTTATTTCTGTAGCATTTTTTACAGTCTTTTACCGTTAAAATTACAGACATTTATTTTTACAGTGTATGCTTAATATAATCTTAATAGCCAAAATAAATGTGAAAAATATTAAAAATATGTTATGTTATAAACACCATGGATGATAGAATTATATTTTTCAAACAAAACATTGTTTAAATATTGACAATATATTATAAAATATATATATATTTTTTAATATAATGAAATTTGGCTGGCAATCAGGGATGTGATGGTATCAAAATTTCATATTCTGATAATTGCCAAAGAAATTATCACAGTGTATGGTATTGTATTACATTACAAAACAGGCTGAAACATAAATACATTTGACTGTTGTTCTTAATTATAAGATTTAGTTAGTACTTTTTACATGAAAAGACCACAAAGAAAGTAACATTGCAAAGATCAAACCATATAAGATTCAAAGAGACATGGTGGCATGGTGGAGCCCAATGCTTCTATTTTGCACTCATGAATTTATTACGGTTTATTTTCATTGCAAACGAACAAGTAATAACAATGGATATATTCTGAGGGAAAAGTTTAACTGAGAAAGAAACATGAATTTTAGTTTCCTAGTAATTTGGTATGTCTTCATTTTACAGTAAGAGTTCAAGTGTTGGGAATGTTGATTTTTTTTATTTTTTTTTATGGAAATGCTACAGTGCATTCAGAAAAATCTAAAGAATTTGGTTAATAGATTATCTAGAAATTTTCACTGTATTTTGAAGTGCAAACGATAACAATTATGCATGTTAATTATAATGGTATACCTTATTATTGAATATAATTATAATTATAATTATATTTATCTATCACACATTATATGTTTGCACATATACAGTGAAATTCTTTTTTTTTCACATATCCCAGCTAAGCTGGGGTCAGAGTGCAGGGTCAGCCATGATACGGCGCCCCCATATCAGCACATGTCTACTGATGATTAATTGTCTGTTTTAGGGCTTTCATGATTAATTGTCTTACATATTGTCCAACTACTTAAGGTGTATATTACAAGTCATTTATTCATATTTAACCTGAAAACATTAATAAAATAGGGATATGGTTTCCCTAAAGGCTTTAATAACTTATGAATGACAGAATATATATATATTTAAATACCAAATTATTTCCAAATATTTTGAATATCTGTCTCTCTTTTTGGTCAACTTTTGTCTTGGTCCATTTTACATTTACATGGTTGTTTTTGGAATCCAGCCAACCTGAATATTATATGATCAAGTTCAAGTTTATTATCCCTTTCAGGACATTTGGTTTGCAGTAGAGTTTTTGAGAAGACCCCATAAATACAAAAACATACGATGATCACAATTATAAAACACACCACATAGAAATGTAATAAAACAAAAACATACTACCCTACATCCACAATTTATTCTGCAAGTTCAACATCCTAATTGCTAATGGAATGAAAGAGTTTCCCGCTCTCTTGGAGTGTATCCTGGGACCAATTCAATTCAAACTGACCTGTAAGAGGGTGGCCAGGGCAGTTTAAGATGACCTCCGTCTTAAGACTTGCCTATCATCAATTACTGACAATGGCTCGGCCCAACAACCTTACAGACGGCATCAACCAATTTCTGCAGTCTGTTTGTGTTCAAGAGGAAAGTTGACCAAACCGAGCCACCATACAACATGTTAACAGATCGTCAATCATGCTAAAACAAAGACATCATTTTTACACACATATTAAAATAATCCATTTTCCTGAGATAACATTGTATTCAGTTAAAAATGTAAGCAGTTGTCAATGACAGTAAACCGGGATTAGAACTTATCCACCAGATGACCTTCCCTCCTATAATAGTGACATTCTAAAATCGATAAGCATGTCCTTGGTTATATTATATTATATTATATTATATTAAAGGATGCAATAGTAATATATACACATCTGTCTTTAAATTCTTTACTTTCACACGTTATTTTAAGGCTGTCCGATTAAATTTACGAGTCGCAACGAAGGAAGACTTTTAAGATTCTGTGTTTCTTCATTCATCTTCACATCTGTCACTCGGTTCTGACAGTTCAACATTCATTAATATTATACGGGATTATCATCATTGTATGTACCTGTGTTATCGTCCGGTTGCAGGGCTTTGAGCGTCCTGAACCGAGTTCTTCTGACCGTCTTATCTGTAAAATAATAATAATAAACTGTATAAGCACTTGACAGAAAATAAAAGGAATATTCTACTGTTACTTGCTTTAAGTTTAATTTCACTTAACAGAAAACTACTTGCCAGAACTGACAGGTTTTTTAGAAGAATGAATTATTTATATGAATGTATTTAATTGAATTGTAGACTGACCACACTGTGCTTTGGAATCCATGATATCCGACACTGAACAATGATCCAAATGACCGAAGAGCACTGTGAGCGCCGCTTTTATAGCGGCCGGAATGATGACGTAACGAGCCATTATGACGTTAAAGACAATTACGTCACTGCATCGAACACTGACATACAACTCTACATCAGCGATTTACACGATTCTTCAGGGGACATGGGAGGTTTTGAAAGAAAACATGTTTAATTTATCATTGTAGTTTAACGGACTGATTATAATAGTTTTATAGCCTGTTGAAATGTTACATTTGACAGAATTTTTTACTTCCTTTCAATAATAGGCCTACTAACATTTATTAAAGTGTTAAAATAGGGAAATTCTACATAAGCCCTGCTTGATTTTCATTACATTTGGTATTAAAGTCTGTCCACAATACTGCTGTCCTCAGCATCACTTCTTTATTTACTAAAAGGTTTATTTTTAGTTGTCATGGAAATAAGAAGTAACAGGAACAGCAATGGGTGGCAGAGGGAGATTTCATGATCTGAGAGTTTTAGGTGCCAGAACCAATCCGCTCAGTATGAGAATATTCATTTTATTACTTACATAATAAGGTTCTATTTGTTAACATTAGTTAATGCATTAGGTATCCTAAAGTAACTATGAACAATATGTTTACAGCATATATTAATTGTGGTTAATGTTAGTTTATAAAAATACAATTGTTTATTGTTCAACATAATGCATTAAATAATGTTAACTTTAAAAATGTTAATAATAAAAATGTTCATTTGCTTAAGTATATGGTGGAATTCACTGTACATTACCTATGATTAATAAATGCTGTAAAAGTATTGTTCAAGTTCATGTTAATTAATGTATTGTTAACAAATGGAACCTTATTGTAAAGTGTTTATATACTACTAACTTAATTAACTGCTAGCTAATAACATGTTGTATTATAAAGTAAAAAACAAAACATAAACTTTGCAATTACACACAATATTAAAAAATCCACACCATCACACATTATACCAAAATCCACTACTGATAACTTATAACAAAACAGAACTTTTGAAATACTTTCTATCAAATTTCGTCATGGGAGGATTGCCTGCTGTTTTTCATTCATCTTCTCATTAAGATTACTCAATTCAATTTGATGGAAATTTTATATGAAATTGAAATGTGTAAATCTTTCAATTATTATTTGGAGTACAGATCCATGATTTAAAGATCCCTCTGCAATCTGTTAAATACTACAATATACAAGTACACAATAACACCAATGATGTAACAAGTATTCATTTTAATTGAACAATTAAAGCAAAATCTATTGAACTAAACATATACAAACAAACATATTTAACAGAATTAAAATTGGCTATTAAATTAAAAAGTTAAAGGAATATTCCGGGTTCAATACAAGTTCAGCTCAATTGACAGCATTTGTGGCATAATATTGATTACCACATAAATTCATTTTGAATCGCTTTTTAACAGTAAAATCATGTTTACACACATATTGTTCATGTCTTGTGTCTATACTTTTGAAACAGTGAGGATTTTAATGTTTATAGATTGAAGTAAGAGTTCTAGAGCATTTGCTGGAGTCTCTCTTCCTCCTCCTGCATAAAACCTTTTCTCTCTGCCGCCTTTATATGTCCTTTTATTTTGTCCACCAGATACAACTTGAAGCTAATTTTTATCCCTTCTGGAGACCAGCTCTTCTTCCAAATGCCCCACTCTATGCCCTTCTCATATTTTCTCGAGGCCTGAAACTCCATGTTTTTCTAATCTGAAAGAAAATGAGGAGCATTTAGTTTCAAGCTGCTTGATGTACACAAAATACATCAGTGATTCTTAAGAACTGGGACAGAACATGACCACAAGATAGAACTCAGTTTTTTAGGTCTTAAAATGTGAAAAATCTGATTCATTAAAGTACTCAAAATACAAGCCAGCATCCACTGAGCACAACAAAAGGGATTTCATTTCATAGGTGAAATATTTTTTATGAGTGATTCATCTGTGCCCTGGACATGAAAAAACCCTTGTCCTGAACCATGTGACATAATATAAAGAGTTAAAGTGGTTTACATTTTAAATTGTTCAGTATTAGGTAATTAGGTATTAGGAAAGTTAATTTAATAGGCACTGAAATTTAATGGACAATCTTTCTTAGTTTCATGTTTGTGTGACTTAACGTGTCTTAAGTTACTGTCAACTAGGGCTGAAACAATCGACATTATCGACAACGTCGACAATACAAAATTGTCAATAAAAATGTTCGTTGTCGAATAGTCATTTAATGTCATTTAACGTAACATGAGATCACATTAAACTCTAATGATGATGTGTGAGAGCAGCACTGCAGTTCTACCTGATTGAAGAGAGGAAGAATTACACAGATCACAGTCCAGATGCACTCTAAACTTTCCAAACAGTTTCAGGTGATGTACAGTACTGTACAAAAGTTTTAGGCATTTGTGAAAAATGTAGCATAGTGAGGATGTGTTCAAAAATAATGCCATAATTAATTTTAAATTATCAATTAACATCATACAAAGTCCAATAAACATAAAAAAGCTAAATCAATATTCGGTGTCACCATCTTTGCCTTTAAAACAGCACCAATTCTCCTAGGTACTCCTGGACACAGTTTTTTTTTTTTGGTTGTTGGCAGATAGGATGTTCCAAGCTTCTTGGAGAATTCTCCACAGTCTATTTAGTCTGTCTCAATTGCTTCTGTCTCTATATGTAATCTCAGACTGACACGATGTTCAGTGGGGGGCTCTGTGGGGGCAATGACATCTGTTGCAGGGCTCCCTGTTCTTCTATTCTAATCTTTTCTATTTGCAAAAGTAATGTTTGGGAGTGTAACATTTATATTTCCTATTGACACACTAAAGCTGAAGATACAAATAACCATCTTAAGACAAATGCTTTTGTGAAACATCTTATGTGCCTAAGACTTTTGCACAGTACTGTAGATCACAAAGTATGAGGGAATTATAATACAAAAATACAAAATAAGTAAATACAGAAGCACTCTCGTCGTGGAATAAGTGGAGCTGGAGCTCTTTAAAGGAAACACCCCGGCATTACATTTTTAATGCAGTTATATTTAATGTGTCATAGCTTTATTAAAGTTCAAATAATATGGAAGCAGATCATATAAATAACTACAAACTCCGAAACGGTCTTTTCTCTGTGCTGTCAGCGCCTCTTCTATGAGTTGTGTGAATGTCCCGATCTAAGGGGGAGAGACTGACACTGCACCCGGCTGACGCACACTCTGTCACGGGACGCTCATCCCTCGAGCGCACACGCATAATGCAGCTTGATTATAACATGATGACTCGTGACTTATTGAATCATAATATATGTATCTCTGTGCATTTCTTATCATTAAGAAAATTGTCAATACGCAGCTTTATTAATAAGAGAGAGTTTGTTTTTTTGTGAGTTAAAGATGGATTGAAGTGAACAGAAAGGTGAGAGAGGGTAGTCTTCACCCCATTATACACTGCAACAAAATACGTTTTTGATTTGTTTTTGTTTTGGCTTGTTTTCTAATATAAATATCTAAAACTCCTTTAAAACAACGTACATTTACTTTAGCAGCTATACTGCAGAAGAAAAAATTGTTATCTGAGAATTTTGAATATAATATTAAAAATCCAAATATTTTCAAATATCTAACAATCCTTTAAAAAAGATGAATTCACCTCTGAAGCAGCATATAAGATATTTAAGAGAATAGATCTTGAATATAAGAATATTTGTCTTTACTGCACTTGCAGAAGTATAACCAAGTGAAAAAATACACTTCTATACAAAATACACTTATATTTAAGATACATTCTCTTAAAGCAAGGCTAAATATCTTATATGTTGCTTCTCAAGTAAATGTATCTTGTTTTAAGGATTTTTAGACAATTTTAAATGGAAAACAAGACAAAAACACTTGATGATAATAGGATTTTTTGCTGTGAATTTCTTTCCTGAATTAAACTTAATAAAAAGTATTTTTTTCCTTTAATTCAGTGAATGTCATTTAGAGTTATTTTTAAAAGATGATTTTGTCCTCTTTATTGTTAGTAAGCACGTTTAATACAACATTTTATGTCATGGCACAAGCTGAATAATCAGTTAAGAGCTAATGATTAATCGTTGCAATAATTGTCGAATAGTCGAATAATCGTTCTAATAATCGTTAGATTAGTCGATTATCAAAATAAGTGTTAGTTGCAGCCCTACTGTCAACACCATAGATTTTCAGATTTTATTTTTTATAAATACCAAAAAAAATCAGGAATGCTAGTGGACAGCTATAACTCAGAACCCCTTGACC
This sequence comes from Myxocyprinus asiaticus, assembly GCF_019703515.2. Lineage (NCBI taxonomy): Eukaryota > Metazoa > Chordata > Actinopteri > Cypriniformes > Catostomidae > Myxocyprinus > Myxocyprinus asiaticus. The sequence goes on from NC_059376.1 coordinate 1,013,350, forward strand.
ACTTCCTGTTTCTTCCTTATGCCATGAGACCATTCTGTTTTGTTAAGTTTCTAATTTCCCTTTATATAATAACCTATCTGTAATATTATTACTGCTGGTGTGTCACAACCATAGATGGTCAACACCATATCACTCAAATTGATAGATTTGTGTGGAATTATAAAGAAGGCTTAATTTAGGTTGCTTATTGAGGTAGAAAACTGATGACAAACATGAATGCTCCAGTAAAAAATACCAGGGGATGTGAGGAGGAGTGTAGAATTTAGTCAAATCCATCAGATGTGAACACCGTCAGGATTGCTGTCTGATGCTGTTTACAAATTCCACTAAAACTTGTTTTAACCTCCCATGCATTTAATATGGTATTTACTAGTCAAGTCAATTTACTAGTTTATTTATTTATTTATTTTTTTTGCAATTGGTCAAGATTTAAAAAAGTTTTAGTGTTAATTTTGAATTATTTGTTTTCCAGGTTCTGCTATTTTTGTCTCCACCATCAAAGGCTCATAAACTCCATCAGATGGACTTAAAATCTTAAAAAAGAAAGTGTTTTTTCAATCAACAATGATCTGATCCCACAAAAGCTCAATGGGGTTAAGATCCATAACACTCTTTTCCAATTATCTTTTGTCCAATGTCTGTGTTTCTTTGCCCACTCTAACCTTTTCTTTTTGTTTTTCTGTTTCAAAAGTGACTTTTTCTTTGCTATTCTTCCCATAAGGCCTGCACCCCTGAGTCTTCTCTTTACTGTTGTACATGAAACTGGTGTTGAGCGGGTAGAATTCAATGAAGCTGTCAGCTGAGGACATGTGAGGCATCTATTTCTCAAACTAGAGACTCTGATGTACTTATCCTCTTGTTTAGTTGTACATCTGGCCTTCCACATCTCTTTCTGTCCTTGTTAGAGCCAGTTGTCCTTTGTCTTTGAAGACTGTAGTGTACACCTTTGTATGAAATCTTCAGTTTTTTGGCAATTTCAAGCATTGTATAGCCTTCATTCCTCAAAACATTGATTGACTGATGAGTTTCTAGAGAAAGCTGTTTCTTTTTTTGCCATTTTTGACCTAATACTGACCTTAAGACATGCCAGTATATTGCATACTGTGACAACTCAAAAACAAACACAAAGACAATGTTAAGCTTCATTTAACGAACCAAATATCTTTCAACTGTGTTTGATATAATGGCAAGTGATTTTCTAGCGCCAAATGATTAATTTATCATGATTACTCAAGGATAAGGTGTTGGAGTGATGGCTGCTGTCTAGATTTGATCAAAAATGACTTTTTTCAAATAGTGATGGTGCTGTTTTTTACATCAGTAATGTCCTGACCATACTTTATGATCAGTTGAATGCCACTTTGGTGAATTAAGTACTAATTTCCTTCTGAAACAGCAAAATCTGTACATTATTCCAAACTTTTGGCCACCAGTGTATATATATCTATTAGGGGTATAAAGGTTCTCTGTAAAAAAACCTAACCGTATGGTTCGCCAACCACGGTTTGGTAAGCCTTTGCTCTGCGGTTCATCTCTAGTTTAATAATGCATCTGGATCATACAGTTTGGCAAAGAAAATAAAGTGCCAAATAGACATACAAAGTTGCAACCTCCTAATGCATCTTTATGGCTCTGTTGATGGACACACTCTGCCTGTGTTTCACATGGGTCAACGTTCTACAGAGAGAAGCTGGCCTATTAACTGTTAGTATGTTAAATCAGTTGATGACATCTGCTCACGTTAGTTGGCAAAATGGCAAGCAGAGAAAACAAGCCGTAAGAGAGAAGCACCTGCGTCATACAAGTCTCCTGTCTGGGAACTTTTTCTTTATGCAGTCAATTACAATAGCGATGGTCAAAAATGTTTTCAAAACAGGCACTGTTTGCAGACATTGCTCGACACGAGTGCTGTATACTTACAATACATCAATATTTGATTAGCTATTTACGCTGACATCACCTGAGGATATATAGAGTGTGGTGCGCACAGAGCCGCAGATGAGCCTGAAACTGCACACAGACACACTCCCTTCCGTCTTTAAGCAGGCACTCGGTGCTAGTTTGGACAGATATGAAACAAGAACTAAAGCACTCGAGGTGTTCATAGCAAAAGTTATGTTGCCCTTACTCCGTTGATGAAGATGTGGGATTTCTGCGTATGATTAAAACACTCATGTTGTGTTACGACATCCATTCTCAATTATTATATTGTAGTAACCATGACTGCAATAACAAGGACTGTTGTCACCATGGTTTTCTTAGCAGAAATCATGGTTTTGATAGAAATAACCATGGTTTTATGCAGTAATAATGTAGTAGCTATATGGTAACTGGGTTTTACTATAATAATATTGTAGCAGCCATGACTGTAATAACAAGGACTGTTGTCACCATGGTTTTATGTAGTAATACTGTAGTAGCCATATAGTAACCAGGGTTGTACTTTAGTAATATTGTAGTAGCCATGACTGTAATAACAAGGACTGTTGTCACCATGGTTTTATGCAGTAATACCTTAGTAACCATATAGTAACCAGGGTTGTACTTTAGTAATATTGTAGAAACCATGACTGTAATATCAAGGACTGTTGTCACCATGGTTTTCTTAGCAGACATCACGGTTATGATAGAATTAACCATGGTTTTATGCAGTAATACTGTAGTATCCATATAGTAACCTTGATTTTACTATAGTATTGTAACTACCATTACAGTAACTTATGTTAATTTTGTGGTTAATATGATTTTACTACAAATTCATTGTTTAAAACTATGGTTACTGTAGTAAAACCATGGTGATTTGTAGTGAGGGCAAATCTCTTGAAGTGTCTGTTATCAAACAGAATATTTTTACTTTGGATTTGGCAGTAATATATCTTTTTTCTGAACATAACAAATACTGAACTGTACCGAAACCTGTGATTCAAACCGAACAGTGAGAAATTCGAACCGTTACACCCCATATATCTATCTATCTATATCTATATCTATCTGTCTAACCCTAACCCTAAAACCTGCTTTGTCCCAGTACACAAGAAACATTGACATGTGCCATGATTTAATGAGTACTTCAAGAATACTTTTTTCCCCTTTAAAACACCAGACAGACCTCAACTCATCTCACCTTTGATCTGCAACCAGTCCATCATATAGAGTAGAAACGCGTGTTGCTTATGGCTTATCTTCTCCCTGTGGTCTGACTTTTTAGGCCAGAAGGGTTGTAGCTTCAATACCAATATCTCACTGCTTCTTCTGTGGAGGACTGGGTTCCACAGGTGAAGCAGGCCGCTTGTGTGACTCTTATAATTTTTTTAACTTTTTTATTTTTAAATATCTTTTATCTTTTTTTACTGAGATAGGGAAAGTAGAGAGGTGACAGGAAATGAGAGGGAGAAGAGTGGGAATAGGATTGGGAAAGGACCTCACGAGCCGGGACTCGAACAACGGGTCACCCATGATGCATCAGCACTACATGTCATGAGCGCAGACTGCTAGGCTACAGCTCTGCTTGTGTGACTCTTGAGCTCCGCTGCACTGGGGAGTCTCCTCGCTGCTTGTGCTCTTCTCCAGGCTGATTTCACTGTCTTTTGTTTCCTCTTCAGCTGTGCTGCATTGTGGAGTTTCATCTTTGCTTCTGGTCTTCTCCATGCTCCTTTTAACTTCTTTCAGCTCTTTCTTCAGGGCCCTCAATCTCTGATTGCTTAGCCTCCTTACGAGCCTTTACAGAGAACAGTTCCTTTTTTAGGGTTTTAATTTCTTCAGCCATCCTCTCATTCATGTAATTCTTTATGCTTTTTTTAGCTCTTTAAAAGTTAAGTCAGGACAGCTGATCAGAATAATCAGTGATCTGTTCATCTTCTCCCTCAGAGCTGCTCATGTTGTTACACTGAAAACAAAACACAAACACAGAACATGACATGGCTAATCTAAATCTTATGTGGCAAGATTTTGTGTGTTCAGATTTGGTCATATTTCTAAAAGCCATGTATTTTTGTATTTTTTTATGTCATCACAAATATAGTAAAACCTGTCAATAACAGATGACGCAGTCCTCGCCATGGTGGGCTCATAACTCAGCCCTGATGTTTTGATTTAAATCTAATTATGTCAACTTGTGGGCAGGTGGAGGCAGGTGGAGATGCAGGTACTGGACCACTGGGTAATTTGCTGATCGCTCCATGAGATTTGAGGGTTGTGTTTTTGCAGCCAAGGTAGACCTAAAATTACAGAGTAATGAGGTGATGGGATGATGTATAGGCGAATAGTTTCAGTATGCAGTGCTCCAACTTGCAGAGTGATATCTTTGGTAGTGTGATGCACATGACCGTCACCAAGTGGGCATCCGTCTAACGCTCTCACTGCCAAAAGAGAGTCACAGAGGTTAAATAGTATATTATGAGCCCTGGCGAAATCCTCGTCAATAAAATTGCCCGTTGCCCCAGAGTCCAGCATGGCTGTGGTAGAGACAGATCTCCCCGAAAAGGTTAATATCACAGGCACTTCAACACATGAATTAGAGTGGTTTAATAAACTACAGGCACTCACCGTAGTGGAGCAACTTCGAAAAGGTCGAACTGGGCAGGAAATCCGTTGATGTCCGGCTTGTCCACAGTACAGACACAGATGCTGCTGAACACGATGATCTCTCTCCATAGAAGTAAGGTGGGTGTGTCCAATGTGCATGGGTTCAGATTCACTCAGGTTGAATGCAGCGGTAGTATGTGTTACAGGAGTGTTGGGTTTATGTGCTTTGAACTGATCCAAAGTCTTACCCTCATCACGACAGGCCAGCTCTGATTGAAGCTCTAAGTTCAGTCCCTTCCGAAAAAGCAGCTTTAAAGTGTCCTTCACCCACATGGTTTGAGCAGCGAGAGTAAGGAAGTTGAGAGCGTATTCTGCGGCGGGAGCATTACCCTGATGAAGAGACAGCAACTGTTTAGATCAGTGTTACTATCAGAAATAATTAATAATTATTTTTATAGTTATCAATATTTAAATTAATTAATTGGATCTAACTCATTAAAACCTCATATGGGGCTCCAGTAAATGTAGTGTGCTACATTTAGGAGCAAGTTTGGTTATTAGCAATAATTAATAATTATCAAAGATAATTATTAATTATTAAAATCAATAGAACATTGATGAGAATCAATGTTAGCTTTTAAAAAATCCTTTAAATCAACAATTATCAAAGATAATCATTAATTGTTAACATCGATGAAACATTAATTAAAATTAACACTAGCTTATTGATCATTCAAATTCAATCATCAAAGATAATTATCAATTATCAAAAATCAATAGAATATTAATAAGGATTAACATTGACGGGGCACCACCCTGGAATTAGGGACTAATAACCAAATAGTAAAACAGTCTCAATATTAGATTGTTTTCTTAATATCGATTTTCCGGAAAAAAATCAATGAATGAAGGTTTGAATCCGAGCACTGACATCCCGTCAGCATGACACAGGCATATGCAAAACAAACCAAAACAATTCTCTTTGTAATATAAACAAAGTTTATTTATGCAGTAATATCAATTAATAATTAATACAATGCAGTCAAGAAACTTCCGACTTACAACTACAAACTAAACAGTGATATGATTAGATATGGAAATAAAAATAATCCTATAACACATAAGGTGTGTGTGTGTGACAGTGTGTGTGTGTGTGTGTGTGATTAGTAAGAGAGAGAGAGAGAGAGAGAGAGATATGATTAAGTGACAGCCCTAAAGCCGATTTCGCAATAGCGGGAGAGAAAGCAGCTGTGTTCATCACTCAGAGACGCGGTTTTACGAGCGGGGCTCGTAAAAGTCCTGTGTTATTTGACTCTTTAATGGATGAACTCAGTTTCTGTCTCACCCGCGATGGCAAAATTGCACAATCCAATTTGGTTGGACCACAATACAGCAAAACAAATTTGTGATAATTAATACCCTGAGTATTAATAATGAGCAGACATGGCGGTCCGTAAACTGTACAAGCAAAAACCTTGAAACACAAGAATAACACGCTATAATATTCTATCTCTGCCCAGACGTAAACCTCTTACTTGACTCGCATGAGGACACAGGTAGAATGTGTTTTTCTCCGTCCTTTAACTTTGACCCGGTTCCTTGAGGCTCGTGTGATGACGGGAGGCCGTTTCCTCGCTCTGTCGGCGGGCGGAACTGGGGTTAGTAACCTACGCAGGCTGCATACTCTGAGTTTAGGGAGTGGCAGTACTGCTGTACAGAACTAATGATTTAAATTCTTTCGACATTGAAAACTGTAACTACACTGAAATAATAATCCACGCAGGACTTTAAAAGCTATGAAATAGCGAAAGTAGGCATTATTAAAACATAATCTTGCTTTGGTTTATATTTCAGCTTTATATATAATGTCCATGTGGGACATTTTCACCGTAATAATTACTAGAAATGTTTCCAATTCTCTCTTATTGACAAATTCATCCAGATCTGACAAGAGCCTTTAAAGGGATAGTTCACCCAAAAATGAAAATTCTCTCATCATTTACTCACCCTCATGCCACACCACATGTGTATGACTTACTTTCTTCTGCTGAACTCAAATGAAGATTTTTAGAAGAATTTCTCAGCTCTTTTGGTCCATACAATGCAAATGAATGGGTGCCAACATTTTAAAGCTAAAATAAATGATAAATAAACAATAATAATAAATTCACATAAATCAGCATAAAAGTAATCCATAAGACTCCAGTGGTTAAATCAACATCTTCAGAAGATATGTGGTAGGTGTGGATGAGAAACAGATCACTTTCACATTCTTCTTGTGTTTTTGGTGATTCACATAATGACAAATATTGATCTGTGTCTCACCCACACCTATCATATCACTTCTGAAGATATGGATTTAACCACTGGAGTCATATGGTTTACTTTTATGCTACCTTTGTGCTTTTTGGAGCTTCAAAGTTCTGGTCACCATTCAATTGCATTGTATGGACGTACAGAGCTGAAATATTCTTCTAAAAATCTTCATTTGTGTTCTGCAGAAGAAAGAAAGTCATACACATCTGAGATGGCATGAGGGAGAGTAAATGATGAGAGAATTTTCATTTTTGGATGAACTATCCCTTTAAAGTGATAGCTCAGCCATAATTTAATATTCTGTCATCACTTCCTAAACTTCATGTTGTTCCAAACCCGTGTGACCTTCTGTATTATAGGGAACACAAAATATGTTAGACAGAATGTGAGGGACTGACAGTCTCAGTCACCATTCACTTTCAAAATATGGATAAAAAAGCATTCACTGAAAGTAAATAGTAACTCAGGCAAACATTGTCTAATATCTTTTGCTTATAATACCTTATTGTGTTGCATGGAAGAAAGAAAGTCATACAGGTTTGGAACAACATGATGGTGAATGATGACAGAATTTCCATTAATAATAATAATAATTCTGTAATACATTTTAAATGTGTATTATGTAATGGAATGTAGGGAGTTAACGTCCATTATGTCATTTGTGAAAGTAATGAGTTACTCACTACTTGAGTACTCTTTTAATTGAATACTTTCTTACTCTTACTCAAGTAATTATTATTGTTAGTAATTTATTTATTTATTTATTTATTTTTTAGTAATTGTACTTTTACTTGAGTACAGTTTTTGTCTTCTCTACCCACCTCTGACAAAGTACATTTTTATCTGATTCCATTGTTGAAAAATGATTCCGAGGGCTTCAAGACATCAACAGAGCTGACTGGACTGAGGAGATCATTTCAACTCATGACTTTGCAACAAACGTTTATAGCGAACATTATTACATGTGTTATTAATTCATATCATAATAACTGTATAGATAAGAATATGTCTGTATTTATGATGGTTTTGTGTCATACTTTCATTTAATCATCTGTCAAATCTCAAACAACCAGCTGTCTGCCACCACTTACTGCGCATGAGCTGAAATATTTGTAGACAATAGGATTGGTCTATACATGTAACGCTGTTACGTATTCAGAATACAAAAATGAAGTAATTGAATCCAGCCCCTGTTAAGTTTTCAAGCAACAGTATTCAGAATACAGTTACTTTATAAAATTTTGTATTAATACTTGTAGCGGGATCTGTTTAATCGGACACTATGCAAGGTAGAAAACCAATTGTTGGGCGCCAGATAGGTTAAACCTATCAATTAAATAAAAATTCAGACTAATTAAAAATACACCTGCTACACAAACCTGGAAAAGCAAACATTAAATAAATCACCTCTTCAGAGAATCAATCTCAAAAAATGTATTAACAGAAAATTTCATAAACTCAACACCAAAGAATTTCAGGTTTGAGAGGCCAGGTTACAACAAAGTCAATTTTTAGGCCCCAAAGTAAACATCAAATAAGTCCATCAGTACATTCAGTTCAAGACAAATGTTCAATTTGAACCCAAAGGCAAACAAACAAAAAATCAATAAAACAAATACTGGCCAGAGTTCAAACCAAAAATATTCATAATGTAAATAAAAAAAAGTTTTTAGATTTTTCTTTTTTGAAAATTGTTTACTGGGTGTTTATGGATTGTTGGAGGAACAGAGGGACTGGAGGTAATTGAAAAGGTCATTTGAACAGTATGGAGGAAGCAGGTGAAAACTCATCTTCAAACAAACAGCCAGCCCACACTCTTATCAACGGGACATAATTCTCCACAAAATCCAAAAAGGAACAGGCAGATAAAGAAGGTAAAACAATCAAATCCGCTCCTGAAGAGGTGATTTTGGAGTTGTAATAACTGTAGTGACATTCAAGCTGGTACTGAGTGTCTAGAGTTTGGTGTACACACTCTCTTTGTTCCTCACCATGCCATTGACAACTTCCTGTTGGGCCTACTTCATGTTAGTATCTTAAAGGGCCAGTGTAAAAAAGAAACAGCAAAATCTGCTTGAAGGTGACAGTATGTATTTATACCAGCCTGTCACATACTTTTAGAACGCTTGTGTCATAATGAACACAAAATAAGGCAGAATGTTTTTTTAGATTAGAGATTGTTTCTGAACAGCGCAGATATGAGCTGCACACTCTCTCTCTCTGTCCCCATATCAGCTGCAGCACATGACTGCAGCGTTGCCAGGGTTTTATGCCAAATTGCGCCCATTTGAAAACACCATTGCATGTTAAAATCTTAGAATCGCGGGTTGCGTTTTGGATACTTAAAAATGGACCACGGTCAACAAAAGGTTTAATGTCAGGCACTAAAGGATGAAAATACAACATCTTATTCATGTATAATGATTGCCAGTGTTGTGCAGGAATTGGTGACCTAGAGAAATCTGTGAATAGAGGTCGCTGTTCAGTAAACGTTGGCATGAGAACACGCTTGGCTCACGTGCAAATTATCGTGGGTCTGTTGACAATACTGCAGAGAAACAGCTGTGTCGAGTGAGTGATGCTGTAAAACAGGTTTATATTTAAAGAAATATCACTATTAGACAATCTGTCCATGCTCTGTTCTCATGATTGTAATTTTTTTCTATTTGTGTTTTGCCATTTTGAATGTTATTTATGCATCAAATATATTAAAAGGAACCAGCTGTTTTTTTTTCTAACTGTGCAGTAGAACACTAAAATGTAAGAAACTTCGTATGAGGTATGTATAGTTCTGTAACTTAAGTGAAATGTTTTTATATACCTAATATATATACTGTTTAATGAGTTTAATGTCTAAATTGTATACATTTACTTATAAAACAAATATAAACATGTGACAACTTGCTCTAATAAAATGTGATAACTTGCCTGTCCTGACATGGAAAAATACCCTTGTCCTGTGAACACATTTAAATCTTTCAGTTTAAATCTACCTTCATTATATAATTGACCCTTGCCTGAAAACATGCTAGTGTGGTTTTATTATGTTCACTTGTTTACCCAACAGCTATATCCCAAAAATATGATGACTATTGATGATTTTGGATCACTAATTTAAGAGGCTTTTGAATTAGGTGTTTGAAACAACATATAAAATCACTGCTAGAGAAAACACAAATTTGTGCAATTGGACATGACTCAAACCCTTATAATTACTAACACAGCCCAACTTCACTGTGTGACAACTAGCACTGGTCACCCCTATTCATTGCAGATATAGGGGAACGAATTAAGTCACAATGCCAAAGATGTACAATATAAGTTTAAATCAAGTTATGCCAATTTGATTTTTAATTTGTAATTTTTTATGTATTTTTTTGGCCTTGAAATTGTAATTGGATATGCAAGTATTAGACTATTCTGTATTATCTTGTTATTTTGACGTTGACCACAGACAATGCATTATAGGCACATAAGCGTTATCAATAATGAGCGTTCTACTTTTACCCCTAATTATATTTGGGCTATTACTGATTTACAGATTTGTACTATGTTAAACACAAAGGCACTGCTAAGGAGCTGCAGGTCAAATACATTTGTGGCCAAGAAGCAGCAGACCACAAATTTAAAGAATTTCACTGTAGTGCACTTGGAGCATACTGCGGCCAAATTAAATCGATGGATGCTATCTCCAAAAGGTACTACCGGCCAAGGATGTCTTCAGACATTGATGCCTGGGTTGGTATACTTCATCTGTTTCTTGTACAACCAATTTCAAGACCTTTTTACTAAATTTCAAAATTTTAGGTTGCTATTTGTGTGGTGTGCCAGAGTAAGCATTGTGACCTCAAGAAAGTTGTGGAATATGCCCCTATACATGTATTATGAATAGCCTGAAATGATAGTAAATCAATATTTATTTATTTTTAACATTAATAATGAAATATAAACTTTCAGATGCATGAATATGTGCCCATTCCATTGTTTTATCCACAAGAGTATTTTCATTTATACGTTTCACCTTATGATTAATCCTTTAATATTAGCATTTTATTAAACTGATTAAGTTGGCTTCGCAACGGTTGCAGTTATGGTTAATAAACATGGTTTGCTGCATATGTATATATTGATTTATTAGGTCACTGCCCTTTTTGTGCTCCTTGGAATGGATCTAATTGGCAAGCTGACAATGACAGATGAAGGATATCAATATATCTGTGTCCTTACTGATTACTTTACAAAGTGTCCCCATGCCTACCACCTGAAGTCAGAGTCAGCCAGTGAGGTCACCAGCTGTATAATAAAGTTATTCTACCAGTTTGAGGCACAAAAAAGAATCCTCACAGATGAGGGAAAGGAATTTGTGAATTCTGTACATACTTATATTACAAAATGACTTAAAATTAATTTAATTTATTTGTTGTCCAATATGTTAAAATATATTTTTACTAAAGGTCCATGTTAAAGGCCAAGTGTGTCATTTTTTTCAGTGTTCAAATCTTTTAAAATCCCATTTTGTGATTAATTGTTTTTTATTGATTCGTATAGACAACAAAGAAAAGCAAAACATTTATATACAGAATCAACATTTAACCCCCACTATTACCCCTCCCCCTTCCAATCCCCAACCACACCCTGACCCTCGACAACATCCCTGTGGTCACACATGATTATAGACACACAAAATAAACAAACAAACAAATAAATAAATAAATATAATAATGACACAGATTTAAAACTAAACTTCTCTCTCCACTGCCCCTCCCCAAGAGCCCTCCAAAAATACCAAATAGCTGCCCCATTTCCCATCAAATGAATCCCAACTCCCAAGCCTTCTACATGACACTTCCTTGAAAGCTGTCACCCTCCCCATCTCTGTGCACCATTCTCGAAATGAGGGCACTCCAGCCGACTTACATCCCCTTAAACCAATTTGTCTGCCGATCATGACACTGATTAGAACCCAACTTTTTGTGTTTATCTCCTATATTGATGGCCGCCCCGTCTCCTAAAATACAGAGTCTGGGGCTAAATGAAATTTGAGTGCCCAATACATCACACATAAAACTCTGATCCTTCAACCAAAATTCTTGGATCTTAACACACCACTAAAAAACATGGGTTGTGTCTCCATTTTCTGATTGGCATTGCCAGCAGGTGGGTGTGTCTTTAAAACCAAGCCTATACAATCTAGAGGGGGTCCAATAGAATCGATGTAAAATCTTGAATTGCATAAGGCGCACCCTTGCATCTCTAGATGCAGACTTTACATTTTTTAGAATCTTAGCCCACACTCCTTCCTCCAATACCAAGTTTAAAACTTTCTCCCATAATCTCTTGACAGAAGTTAAAGATCCGTACCCCAGACTCTGAATTAGCAGGGAGTAATACACTGATGCCTCATGACCTTTTCCAAAATCAGTAATCATCACTCCCAGAGTATCTGCCGTTTTAGGGGGTGTATGCTACTCCCAAAAACGATACAGAGCAGATGGCACAGCTGTAAATACCAACAGAACTGAGATCTGGGAATCCCAAAATGTTGAACCAAATTTTCAAAGGATCTCAACACTCCACTCTCATATAGGTCACTGAGTGTAGTAACCCCCCTCACAATCCACTCTGACCAGCAGAAAGGGGACTTATTAATACATCATTTTGGGTTCAGCCATATGCTCGAAGCAACATTTAAATAAATGTCCGAATTAAACACTCTGGACACTTTTGTCCATACCTAGTGCAAATGTGAGATAACGGGGTATAACTTAACTTTTCCGATTAGTTTGACAGAAAGGCTTTGCAATGACGAAATGGGGCAAGAACTTCCTGTTCAATACAAAACCAGGGAGGGGCTCTCTCAGGTGGAAGCGACCAATGAGCCAAATGTCTGAGACCGAATGCATAATAATAAAACAAAATCTTGTGTAGGCCTAGCCCACCTTTGTCAGTCGGCCTATGCATCTTACTGAAATGTAATCTGGGACGTTTACCATTCCAAATGAAGGACTTTGCTATGCTATCAAATTGCTTGAAATAAGAGAGGGGGACATCTACAGGGTATATGAGAATTTAGGAAAGGAATTAATAATTCTGTGGAGGCAAGGAATAGATCTAGTAGGGTCGGAGACAAATAAATCAAAAGTTTATGCGCCACACCTCCCGCCACCACCCCTGGAAAATCATCCTCCTTTCTTATTGCAGCTGCTAATGGTTCCAGGGCAAGACAGAACAATAATGTGGAAAGAGGGCAACCCTGTTGGGTGCCCCTATCCAAAGTAAAATAATCTGAATTTAATCAATTTGTTTGTACCGCCGCTAACGGGTGTCTATAAAGTAACTTAATCCATCAAATAAAAGTAATCCCGAACCCGTATATTTCAAAAATCTTAAAAAAAAAATAATCCTATTCTACCATATCAAACGCTTTTTCAGTGTCAAGAGAGATGGCAGCGACCGGGGCCTGATCATTCGCTACTGACCACATGATATTGATGAAACGCCTATTGTTATCAGAAGAGCTACGGCCCCAAATAAACCCCACCTGATCAATATATATAAGAGATGTCATAACTTTACTTAATTGGTTAGCCAAAATTTTTGACAATATTTTAACATCTAGCTGGATCATGGAAATTGGATGGTAACTCTTACACTCACTTGGATCTTTGTCCTTTTTAAGAATCAGACTGATCCGGGCTTGTGTCATGGTTGGCGGAAGCTTTCCATTCTTTAATGATTCCGTATAAACTTCTAACAAAAATGGAGCCAGTTCTGTAGCATAAGATCTAAAATATTCAGTGGCAAAGCCGTCTGGCCCCGGAGCCTTGCCTGTTAGCAAGGCCTTAATTACCTCGCCAAGCTCCTCCTAGTTTATCTCAGAATCAAGATAATTTTTTTGCTCAGTCGTCAGTTTAGGAAGTTGTAATGGTACCACAAAGTTTCTAATAGCTTCATCAGTAGACGAAGACGTGGAGCTATAGAGATCAAGATGGAATTCTTTAAAAGCATTATTAATATCAATGGCCAAGGTAAATATTTCACCACCAGCAGAATTCACTGAAGGAATGGTAGAAAAAGACTCTCTCTATTTTATATATCTAGCCAAAAGCTTCCCTGCTTTGTCCCCCGACTCAAAGTATGACTGTCTTGCCTGAATAGCCAAAACTCCACCTTCCGTGACAAAATAGTATTATATCTATACTTCAATCGGGTCAATTCTCTGAGACCATTAGATGACGTTTGGCGCTTCAGCTCTGCTTCGGCACTTTTAAAATTCCCTTATAATTCCACAAGTTCTTGTGCTTTGAAGTTTTTGGTGAATGAGGCATACTGTATGATCTAGCCCCTAAGAACTGCCTTAAGTGCCTCCCAAGCCATGCCCACATAAGATACTGAGGACCAGTTGGTCTCCATATAAACACTGATTTCAGCCTTTAGCATTTGTTGGAATTCAGGATTTTGCAAAAGGTATACATTAAAGTGCCAACTATATGATTTCTTTTTGTCTCTATGTGGCAGCACTTCTAAACACACCAGGGCGTGATCTGAGACTAAAATGTTTCCAATTGAGCAATCAACAACAGATGAAATGAGGGACTTAGAAATAATAAAAATAATAAAAAAATCTACTCTGAGTAAATCTTATGGACTGATGAATAAAATGTATAGTCCCTACCAGATGGGTTCTAAAGTCTCCAAATATCTGTAAGATCAAGATTTTTACACATCTTGTGAAGCATCAGTGTTGCTCTAGGGATCACTATGATCAAGGACTGAGTCCATCAAAAGATTAAAGACTCCTCCCAATATTATATCATGAGGGGTGACAGCGGCTTGCAAAATCCCTTCAAGATCTATAAAAAAGCCCTGATCATCAACATTAGATGCATAAATACTTGGCAAAATAAGACTTTGCCCCTGAATTTCTACTAAAACAATAATGATTCTCCCTAATTTATCTTTAATCTGTTTGAGACATTTGAATTGTAGATGCTTACTTATCAGTGTAATGACTCCTCTGCTCTTATTTGAGCCAGCACTAAAGAAAACATGTCCACCCCATATCATCCCAAATTTTTCAGCTTCCTGCAGGGAAAGATGCTTTTATAACCTTCCTTCTTGTGGGGTGCCCAAACCCATTCACATTCCACGTGGAGAGAGACAATCCACTCATATTAACATTTGAAATTTTGACATATGAGAAAAAATAGATTGTGTGTCAAAAACAAAATTATAAAGACCACATTCCAACATTAGAGCAACAATCAAACCCCGAACTTCCCCCAGAACCAAACAAACTGAAAAAAGAAAAACGTGCACATTAACCCTGCGAACGACAGCGCCAACTGGCGTCCATCGCTCTAAACTCAAACAGTCCATGTACGCCCCTGCGTCAACTTTGCCGTCGGAATGCTCAAGTCCGGTGTTTCTATACAAATTTTGTGAGACTGAAGTACACAACAAAAGATAATCTATAAAACAAACTCCAGCCAATAGGTGGAATAAACACAAAGAGCATGTAGATTCATCCACATAACTGTCCCAAAGGTGTGTTCCTCCACAAAACAAACTCCAGCCGCTAAGTGGAACCAGCAAAAAAAGAAGGAAACATTTTTTTTTCCTCGGACAGTCAAACGAATGTTCAGTGAGCCGGCCCATTCGACTGCTACATGAGTGCAACAAATTACTTAATTACTCCAATGTCTTGCAAGAAATACTCTACAAAACAAACTCCAGCCAAAAGGAGGCATAAGCACAAAGAGCGTGCAGATTCATCCACAACACTGTGCTGAAGGAGTGTTATTCCACAAAACAAACTCCAGCCACTAAACGGAACCAGCACAAACAGAAACAAGGTCTGTTCCTCGGACAGTCAAGTGAATGTTCGGTCCAGAATGAGTTGGTCCACTTGGCTGCAACGTGAGTACCACAAAATAACTTTGACTTTATGAAGGACAATGTTTGCTGTGGGCATGTGAATGTTTTATGGCCATCCTTAGCATCTATTCTCAATTTAGCCGGGAACCTCAGTGCAAAAGCAGCCTTCCGTTGATGTAAGAGTTTCTTGCATTCCTTGAATTGACTATGTTTCTCTTTTGTCGAATTCGCAAAGTCTGGGAACAAGAAAATGCTGTGGTTTTTCCAAGAAAGCCTTCCTTTACTCCTTGCATAACACGAGATCTTTATCGGATGATCTCAGAAATTTGGCCAGAATTGATCAGGGCCTGTCTCCCTCAGCGGAACGCCGAGCCGGAAACCTGTGAGCTCGCTCGATTTCCAGCTTATGGCCTGTTATGTCGAGCAGACTCGAAAAGAGCCCATCCAGGAATTTCACCATATCCTTCATCCTTCTTCGTCCTCAGGAATTCCAACAATTCGGATGTTATTCTGCCCGAACCCGAAATTGCTTACTATCTAATTTCTTCTCCTAGTATCTTCTCCTAGTATAGTTGTATTTTATGTAAGCACATAGGCAACATTCTTAACAGTACTGAAACAGTAAACATACACAGTTTTAAGGCACAGGAGCCCCTTAGTACACTAGAGCAGAAGGGGAAAAAGCATTACCTTACCATTTATTTAATGAAACTTCACTTGTTGCAGAACAATCTGGAATAATAAGATTCAGACCATTTTGCAAGTCCGTTTGGCCAATTCCCTGAAAAGAACCGACTCAAAAGAATTATTCATTCGCATATTGGGCATTGCTAGTTCTTTTAAACAGCCAACAGAAATACAGGCACATTTCATGATTGGTGAAATATTCTGAGTAAATATTTCTCAGGTCAGTCAGAGCGCTCATTGTACACACAGTGCGTACGGCCGTACAGCTGCAGGCGCCACTAATGGCAAGCATCACTCAAGTTTTCTTAAGAAAATGTACTATTTGCATGTAATTTTGTTATTAATGTATTTATTATAATGTTTTGTAATATTGTTGTTTGGAGACACTCTAGCACAGAAATTACTCCCTTCCTGACCTCAAGGCAGATTTCAATACATCAGCACTGCACTTTATTACTCTTACTCTTATATCTCAAACCAGACTGTCATAAATTATATTATTATTATATTATATTGTCTCTTAACAACTTACTATCAACCGACAGCCTGAATTGTCAATACAGTACAACACAACATACTTTCCATTCTATATATACTACTATATATACTTTTGTTTTTATTGAATAATGTGTATCTATATTGTGTGTATTGTATACTGTACAGTGTATGTTTTTATTTGTATATTGTGTTGTGTGTAATTATGTGTATATTAGACTTTAAATTGTGCTGTGTTAATTTGATGTTTTTGTAAATTGGTACATGTCTCATCACTGTCACGACTGCTATGTTGATCGGAACTGCACCCAAGAATTTCACACACCATTGCACTTGTGTATATGGCTGTGTGACAATAAAAGTGATTTGATTTTGATTTGATTTCACCTTTAAACATACATTTTCTTAAAAATTCGTTTTTCATGTGATGATTAAACATTAAAATCCCAAAATATCATAACCAATTGTTTTTTTTTTCTTCATAAATAAACATGTTTATTAAGAAGTATCTGGGCAACAGTTTTTGATGTTCTATTTTCAAATTAACAGTGATGTTTGAAAAATAGTAGGCATTAAGAGGAGCTTGTGTGCCCCTGTAGTGGGGTGAACAAGAGACAGACACAGTGGGCATGGCATCAAGCCTTGGAGAGGCAATTATTGAAAATAATATTAAACATCAAATGTCCAAAAATGTGGAAATTTTCAGGGTGAATGGTGTTCAAAATAAAAGGGGGTCTGGCATCCTCATGGTAAAACGGGGCTCCGTGAAGGTCGGGGGAGTGTCCATGGAATGGCCCAGGTTTGACAGGGTCCAACGGCCCCACATGCTCCCCTCCTGGGTCCATGGCACGTGGGCTGGCGGCGTCCTTGGCGGCCTGTCTTCTTAGGCCAGAGTCAGGTGTTAGGGGAAGGTGGCCCGGCCTCTTGCCCGTCGGCCATAACATGTGCTGTCCTCCCTGGTGACACATCTAATTCACGCTGGGGGTCCGAAGAGTGGGTCCAGCAATGCATCTAACTTGGCCAAACCCTCCCCGCTCTGGGCCTGGGCCTGCGAGGATGCCAGTGTGTGCACACATGGAGAATAGAAGCTGGCTCCCTGAGAAGAGGCACGCTCTACGTTTATATGGCAGCGGTGACAAGGCTAAACACGCATTAAGTATGCCTCATTCTCCCGCTGCCTAAACAAGGCTTATTAACTATGCGCCACTTCTCTTCTCCTTCCCACTCCCATCTTGAGTCTGGCTGAAGCATGACCCTCTGAGGCGGGGCGATGATGAGGCGGGGTCATTCCACCACACCCCTTATCACCCGCAACAAAATGGCCTGTTGGAAAGAATGAATGGAACAGTGCAGAGGTGCAACTTGTCGTATTCTTAATCTAATTTTGTTGATTATTATTATTGTTGTTTTAACAGAATACATGCTTTCCATACAATTTGAAAAGCATTTTTTATGATCTACAACTAACCTGTTATCTGAAAACTCATGGTCCTGGGAAAACTGGTTAACAATAAACCATGCCCATGGAATCAATACTTGGATGCTGTGACGTTTGGACTCAGGACAAAGAAAATGTTTTTAAAACTAAGCACTCAAATTTGTACCTAATGTTTGGCAGGGAGGCCTGCTATCCATCTGAGATCCCTGAGCACCACCAGGTTTGAGAAAATTAACCAAACTGTTTTATTATCTCTTCCAATTCTCTGCCAACATTTGTAAATAAAGTGTTTATTGATATTTTATTTATTTGACATTATGGCTATTATATGTAGATTGAAAATAGCATTGAGGATGTTGTTGGAGAAGAGTAGTTATTCTCTGGAATAAAGCAACAGGAAGAGCTTCTTAAGTTTTTACATCAAACCAATCAGGCCTCTTGGCAAAAAAACAAAAAACAAAAAAACAACAAAAGAGACTGGAAAAAAAGATGGGCAAAAACTTGATCCTGACTTTCTTGGGCCTTTCACATTCACCTAAATTGAAGGCGGATATGGATCTGATGGATGATAATGGTAAAGTACTGCCAAAAGTTAGCATAGACCACCTAAAACCATTCATTGAGTAGGTGTCAAGAATACCCCACAAACTGAAATTAAAGAAAAAAAAATCCAGCTGCACCAACTGAAAGTAAACTCTTAACACCTAACAAAGAATGCAGTGAAGAAAGCACACAGGACTCCACTTCCACCACCAGAGAAGACAGCCCACAAAACTGACAGGGCTCAATCACTACACACGACAACCCCCAAAAGTTACAAGTCTTTACCACCACCAAAGAAGCCAGCAGTGGAGAAATTATTAATAGGCATCTACCTGTACATGAAACTTTTGAGTTTTGTACACAATCATCAGAGAAATCCATAACAAGAAAAATATTATTTTCTTGTTAAAACAAATACAAAATCTGTCTTTATTCTGTGCAGACATACAGTTGAAGTCAGAAGTTTACATACACTTAGGTTGAAGTTATAAAAACTCATTTTTTAACCACTCCACAGTTTTCATATTAGCAAACTATAGTTTTGGCAAGTCGTTTAGGACATCTACTTTGTGCATGACACAAGTTGTTTCACTTTTAATTGACTATATCACAATTCCAGTGGGTCAGTTGTAAGCAGCTTGGAAAATTCCAGAAAATGATGTCAAGCCTTTAGGCAATTAGCCAGTTAGCTTCTGATAGGAGGTGTACTGAATTGGAGGTGTACCTGTGGATGTATTTTAAGGCCTATCTTCAAACTCAGTGCCTCTTTGCTTGACATCGTGGAGAAATCAAAAGAAATCAGCCAAGACCTCAGAAAAAAAATTTGTGGACCTCCACAAGTCTGGTTCATCCTTGGGAGCAATTTCCAAATGCCTGAAGGTACCATGTTCATCTGTACAAACAATAGTACGCAAGTATAATCACCATGGGACCACGCAGCCATCATACTACTCAGGAAGGAGACGCATTCTGTCTCCTAGAGATGAACGTAGTTTGGTGCAAAAAGTGCAAATCAATTCCAGAACAACATCAAAGGACCTTGTTAAGATGCTGGAGGAAGCATGTAGACAAGTATCTATATCCACAGTAAAATGAGTCCTATATTGACATAACCTGAAAGGCTGGTTTGCAAGTGCACATGGGGACAAAGATCTTACTTTTTGGAGAAATGTCCTCTGGTCTGATAAAAAAACAAATTGAACTGTTTGGCCATAATGGCCATCATTATGTTTGGAGGAAAAAGGGTGAGGTTTGCAAGCTGAAGACCACCACCCCAACTGTGAAGCATGTGGGTGGCAGCATCATGTTGTGGGGTGCTTTGCTGCAGGAGGGACTGGTGCACTTCACAAAATAGATGGCATCATGAAGAAGGAAAATTATGTGGATATATTGAAGCAACATCTCAAGACATCAGCCAGAAAGTTAAAGCTCGGTCGCAAATGGGTTTTCCAAATGGACAATGACCCCAAGCATACCTCCAAAATTGTGGAAAAATGGCTTAAGGACAACAAAGTAAAGATATTGGCTTTGTGACCATCACAAAGTCCTGACCTCAATCTGATAGAAAATTTGTGGGCAGAACTGAAAAAGTGTGTGCGAGCAAGAAGGCCTACAAACCTGACTCAGTTACACCAGTTCTGTCTGGAGGAATGGGCCAAAATTCCAGCAACTTATTGTGAGAAGCTTGTGGAAGGCTACCCAAAACATTTGACCCAAGTTAAACAATTTAAAGGCAATGCTACCAAATACTAACAAAGTGTATGTAAACTTCTGATCCACTGGGAATGTGATGAAAGAAATAAAAGCTGAAATATATCATTATCTCTACTATTATTCTGACATTTCACATTCTTAAAATAAAGTAGTGATCCTAACTGACCTAAGACAGGGAATGTTTTCTACGATTAAATGTCAGGAATTGTGAAAAACTGAGTTTAAATGTATTTAGCTAAGGTCTATGCAAACTTCTGACTTCAACTGTAAGTGAAACATGGGCTGGGAAGAATGTGTGTGTGTTACTATCAAGGATTGGTCACTATAAAATGTTTTATGATGACATTGGAATGACTGGCCCAAACCAGGAATTGAGAGTGAGGTATCAACTGTTCTGTTCAGGTCATCTTTAGAATTGTTTTGACATACATTTAAGCACAGATTATTATTATTATTTTATTCCAAGGTTGTCAATGCCTATTTACTCATCCTGGTGAGTAAGTACAACAAGCTCAACCAGAAACAAGCCCTTTTTGTTGATTCTTTTTGTCAGATTACTTGGATCTGGAAAAGTGGAAAATCCAAATTAAAGGTAAGTGAACATGTATAAGCTTGCTTTTAACGGGATTGAATTCCACATATAATATTAGAACACTATGGTAAGTAGTGCAGCTTAATTGTTGCTTATTGTATTGTTGCAGCATGATACTGAGAGGTTTGAGTTAATTTTGGGTGTTAATGAGAACCATCACTGGATGCTGCTGGTGAGATTTAAGGACTGATATAACAATATCTTTGCTATTTGTCTTTTTATTTTAAGCACCAAGAGAAGCTACCTGCTGCATAAAAACAAAGATTGCAAAAGTTTTATAGTAGCAGTCTTGTTGTGATGATGTAACTAAGACTTTTTTGGCTAAGTGTGGGGGTGCAAAATGTTAGGTGATCTACCCAAATTCTTTGAAAGCAACAGCAGTCAGGATTCGGGACTGAACGGCAGGTTCCGTGAGTGTTTGGGTGTTAGTTAGCCATGTTGGGTGTGCTTACGCTTGTTTGACAGTGCCACATGGCTCACCGCATATCTGTTTGTTTGTTTGTGTGTGAGTGGTGGCTGCTTTGACAGTTTGCATCTATTGCTAGGGAGAGCTCATTTTTGCGTGTTGACGGCCGTCATTGCCCTCATCTGATGCTTGTTTATTTGTACCTTTATATTTCTCCTCTTGTCGTATTGTAGTCACAGGATTGTTATGTGATTTCCACTTACTCTCTTGCCCCTTCAGTCTGATATTAGATTGATTAGTCTGTCAGTTTGTCAGTCAGTGTTTTTGCCTCTTTTTTAGGTATTACAGTTAGCTTTTGCCATTGGATGTTCAGGATCTCCTCACAACTCCACTTTCTCTCTCTACCTCTAGCCCAGTTTCCCCCCAGACCCTGGAGATTCGGCGGCTGAACTCGCACCTGCCAGACCTTTCCCTTCCTCGATCGAGCCAGGTGATTTGTCGGCCTCCTCGATCAGGTCCTGTGTAGACTGGCCACCGTTGTCCATTTTAAGGATCCCTGTGTTCTTCTCCTTGGCATCAGCCAAGCAGAGACTTTTTTTTTCTGTTTATAATAACCCTGCTCTTACTTGCATCCAGCTCTTGGGTCCACATCATTCCTGACAACAGCTTTCAAGCTGACAAGATGCCTTGATTCCACAAGGTTTTTTTTTAAAAACTAATTTTTATTTAGTATCACTTGTTGTAGCTTGCAAAAAACTTTGTGACCTAAATGATCAAAACATTGTAAGTGTCACTGGTCCTAATCGACCTGCCTTGAGCAGGATTCCCCAGCATGGGAGTCAGATGCACTAGCAAGGAGGCTAAAAAAAGCCTTGACTCTAGCTTTGGTCAATAGTGCATCTCTTGAGGCCAGGAGAGTGAGGTTTACACACTGCACAGCTATCATGTTCCAGCTGGCTAATGTTAAATACATTTTTATGCAAGCTAAGACAGTGTGCTGACCTTCTCTTTACTAGTTTCTCATTATTGTCCTTGACCTACTCACCAGTCTTTTAGTATTCAAGTGTGCAAGGACTTTGTTTTTCTTATTTTAGAATCACTTGACATTTCCTGACAATGATTAGGTTGATCCTAATGATTTTGTGCGAATTAATGTTTTTTGAATAAAGCATTCATGAGGAGCCGTGGTTGTCCTGTTGGAAGGTGGAGCTCTGAGACACTTCCTCACCCAGTACAAGCAGATGGCACATCGTGTGGTGTATTTGCCCTGAAAATATGTATTACTGTATGTGAATGTTATGGCAAATTGAAATGAACAGTTAATCACCAAAACACAAAATTAATTAAAAAATATATATATATATATTTGACATTTAAAACAAGTATAAAATTAGAATTCATGTAAACCAAAGAATGGTTTAGAATAAGTTTAGAATTTGTTCTTGGTCATTGCTGTTAATAATTTAGTGTAGCGTGGTTCCACCAAAAATGCATTGGGAATGACAAAATTTTTTTTGCTCAGCATGCCTCTAAATAGCATTTTTAGTTATCATTTTAATTAATTTTTTATTTTCTGGCTTTGTTTTCAGGATGTGTTGAGACCAACAATGTCCTTCTGTCAGTGATATCATCATTATAAAACTTCATTTGTTATATTTTTTAGACTGTATATGTGACTTCCTTTGTTCTAATTTTTTATTTAATAAATATTTCTATGTATACAAATAGTTTACTAAATATGTGTAATGTTATAATATAAAGAATAAAGTAATAAAAGTAATAAATTACACATTGCCATCTCATTTTAGCCTTTAATATAGATTTTCTGTGAAAACATATATGCCATTTTGACATTGAACTCCTTAATCAATTCATTTAAATGAAAGATCACACTCAAAAATAGTGAATATGTGACTGCCTTGTCGGATTTGGTGACCATGGTGTATTTTAGTAGATGTATTCCTTCGCGGCCGAAGCTACAGAGGCTAGTTCACTCTCCGTCTCTGTAGCAGATGTAACCCGATCCTTCCGACGGGTGAATATCCGCAAAGCCGCGGGACATTTTCAACCTCTCCCTCTCTTTGTCTGTAGTCTCCACATGCTTTAAAACATCCACCATTGTGCCTGTTCCAAAGCAATCAAAAATCACTTTCTTAAATGACTGGCGTCCTGTTGCTCTGACCCCCATCATCAGCAAATGCTTTGAGAGACTAATCAGAGATTACATCTGCTCTGTGCTGCCTCTCTCTCTTGACCCATTGCAGTTTGCTTACTGCAACAACCGCTCCACTGATGATGCCATTGCATCTACACTACACACTGCTCTCTCCCACCTGGAAAAAAGAACACTTATGTGAGAATGCTGTTTGTAGACTACAGCTCAGCATTCAACACCATAGTGCCCTCCAAGCTAGATGAGAAACTCCGGGCTCTGGGCTTAAACAGCTCGCTGTGCAGCTGGATCCTGGACTTCCTGTCAAGCAGACGCCAGGTGGTTAGAATGGGCAGCAATATCTCCTCACCACTAACCCTCAACACTGGAGCCCCGCAGGGCTGTGTTTTCAGCCCACTACTGTATTCCTTGTACACACAAGACTGTGTGGCAACACATAGCTCCAATGCCATCATTAAGTTTGCTGATGACACGACAGTGGTAGGTCTGATCACTGACAATGATGAAACAGCCTACAGAGAGGAGGTGCACACTCTGACACACTGGTGTCAGGAGCACAACCTCTCCCTCAACGTCAGTAAGACAAAGGAGCTTGTGGTGGACTTCAGAAGAAAAGACAGAGAACACAGCCCCATCACCATCAATGGAGCACCAGTGGAGAGAGTCAGCAGCTTCAAGTTCCTCTGTGTCCACATCACTGAGGAACTCACATGGTCCATCCACACTGAAGTCGTTGTGAAGAAGGCTCATCAGCGCCTCTTCTTCCTGAGACGGCTGAGGAAGTTTGGAATGAACCGCCACATCCTCACACGGTTCTACACCTGCACTGTAGAGAGCATCTTGACTGGCTGTATCTCCGCCTGGTATGGCAATAGCACCGCCCACAACCGCAAAGCACTGCAAAGAGTGGTGCGAACTGCCAGACACATCATCGGAGGTGAGCTTCCCTCCCTCCAGGAAATATATACAAGGCGGTGTGTGAAAAAAGCTCGGAAGATCATCAGAGACTCCAGCCACCCGAGCCATGGGCTGTTCTCACTGCTACCATCAGGCAGGCGGTATCGCAGCATCAGGACCCACACCAGCCGACTCCATGACAGCTTCTTCCCCCAAGCAATCAGACTTCTGAACTCTTGATCTCCCACGATCAAAATACATCAGCACTGCACTTTATTACTCTTACTCTTATATCTCACACCGGACTGTCATAAATTATATTATTATTATATTATATTCTCTCTTAACAACTGACTATCAACCGACAGCCTGAATGTCAATACAGTACAATACTGTACATTCTATATATACTACTATATATACTTTTTTATATATTTTAATTTTTTTATTTTTATTGAATAATGTGTATCGATATAGTGTGTATTGTATACTGTACAGTGTATGTTATTATTTGTATATTGTTGAGTGTAATTATGTGTATATCAGATGTTTAAATTGTGCTGTGTTAATTTGATGTTTTTGTAAATTGGTATATGTCTCATCACTGTCATGACTGCTATGTTGATCGGAACTGCACCCAAGAATTTCACACACCATTGCACTTGTGTATATGGCTGTGTGACAATAAAGTGATTTGATTTGATTTGATTGATGTTTACATCAGACCAAAATGCTTTTATGGAATAAAACAGATGAAATTAGACATCAATTTTGTGAAAATAAATTTTTTTATTGTTAATAATAATAGTAATAATAATTCTGATACTAATAATTTGTATACTTTTACAAATATACTTTATAGATAAATAACAATCACAATGGTAAACACACACAAATAATTAAAATGAAAAATTAACACATCCGGATGGAATACACATTATTTTGTTAATATATTTAATGCAAAATGACATTCAAAATGGCAAAACACAAACAGAAAAAAAATTACAATCATGAGAATAGAGCACGGACAGCTTGTCTAATAAAAATATATTTCTTTAAATATGAACCTGTTTTACAGCATCACTCACTTGATGTGGCTGTTTCTCTGCAGCATTGTCAACAGACCCTCCAGGCACGCTCACGATAATGTGCACGTGAGCCAGACGTGTACTCTTCCGATTTAGTTCACTCGACATTGCTATGGGGAATACTTTCTCTTCTGACCTGGTTGAAACCCTTGTACAATAACACCAATCCTCTGACTGGCAATGGTGTATGAGCCCCGCCTCTCTAGGTGCGCAGTCAGCCTGTATAAGTGGACTCTCAACCACCGTTTCTTCTGAATTTACCTTCTTCACGACTGCGAACATTTGACTTTGTCTTAGAGAACCCTCTCTGCTTCGCCATTGAGATACATTTACAGCGGACAGTTATTCGCTGCGAGACACGAACACGAACGCCTGTGCTCCTAACGTCTGCAGCGAGAAGGCTTAGTGCTCCCCTGTGTGTTCCGGTGAATTTTTCTCCACCTCTCCATCGAAGATGCTCTCGGTGAACAGGTTCTTTGCGTTAGATGCTCGTCGTTGAACAACGCGACGCTTCAGCGAGAAACGACCCACTTTCCACAGCACTCCGGCTGGAGATACTGTTTCCTTTCATTTATATATATATATATATATATATATATATATATATATATATATATGTGTGTGTTTTTATAAGTATATGTTTTTATAAGGTTTTCGCAAAAAGAGTCGCTTGTGTGCAGTGCATCTTTTTAAAGAAGTCTTTCCACAAGTGTTTCTCGAGTGGCACATTCCGCCATCAGACGAGCATGAAAGCTGTGTTCACAGGGCCACGTCCACGCAGAAGCAGCTCTCATGGAGACAGACAGCCCTTTCTGCGAGGGCACGAGTCCCCGGAAGTAACTCTCTAGCTCTAGGATTGCCCTCGTTCTGATGGGCGATTCATCCTCCAGTGCCCTCCCACCCGCCTCCTCTGTGTTAGATCCCGAGGGACCACAATTATTTCGAGGACCTCGTGACAGTGCAACCCCCATGAGCCCCCCGAACTTCCAATTTAGTTACCTCGCCTGTATAATATATGCGTGATGAGCTTTGGCCCTCAAGTTCTCTATCTGTCACTCACTCGACGTTGTGTCGATGTAGGGACACTAGGGGTCACTCTTGGGAGCCCGAGACACCTCTGGTCTTTGATAAAAGGCCAATGAAAATTGGCAAGTGGTATTTGCATGCCACTCCCCCGGACATACGGGTATAAAAGGAGATGGTATGCAACCACTCATTCAGATTTTCTCTTTGGAGCCGAACGGTCATGATCACTGAGCTGAATTCCCACGACTGTTCATTCACCTCTGCTGGATCTGATGGTGCATTTCAGCAGCGTCTCCCCCCTCTGCACTGGTGCAATGCAGAGAATGCCCCTGGGCGCTTCAGCAGAAATAAGTGTATATTTCTCTAAAAGAGTATATTTCTCTAAAAGTGCGGCACACACGGAACATCTTTTTAAAGAGGCGTCTTTTTAAAGATGGTTTTCCGATTGTGTGTTATTCCTGGTTGCACTCGTTATCTCTCGCCTTCTGACGGTCACGATCACTGTCTTTCGTGTCTGGGCACTGCGCACGCGGAGACAGCATTCGTGGATGGTCATGTTCTCATTGCGAGGACATGTCCATGGCAACGATGCAGTCACGGCTCGCCTTTGTAAGAAAGCAAGCCACCCCATAGGCTCCCCGCCTCGGTCCTTTTACCCATGGGTATGAGGCCAGCGCGGCTAGCACTAGGGGAGATTTGGGGACCCCAATGGGACTGCCTCCTCACGGGTATCCCCCCGCAGACATCCCATTCCCCAGCACGCTCGTCTTCCCCGATCGGGCTTCCGGATGAGTCCGCCGGCTCGTCTCACGGTGAGTTCGACCTCTTATTCGGAGCCCGCGAAAGTGATGAGCTCTCGAGCGCAGCATCGGAGAGCGGGCTCGTCCAGTCGGACGCAGAAGCCTCAGCTGGTCTCCTCCCTTCGGGGATGATTGCCCAGTCACAGGCTGACACGGAGATGACGACATGCTTGCCCGGGCAGCCGCGAGCGTCGGCTAGAGTGGAACCCTCTGCCCTTCCATGAACCCTCACGGCTCGATGATTGGTTCCTGGGCTCGCGGCGCCTCTCAAAGCCACGCCCCGCCCCTGTTCCTTTCTTCCCGGAAGTGCATGAAGAGCTGACAAGGTCGTGGGAGGCACTTTTTACTGCCCAGTCCCGATCTTTTCAGCTTCCCTGCCCTCACTATCCTCGATGGTGGGGCGGCCATGGTCTATTCAGCAATCCCCCGGTGGATAAAGGTACTCGCGATGCACCTATGCCTACAGAGCGCCGCCACCTGGCACGGGTACCCAAAGCCCCCGTCCAAGGCCTGTAGGTTTACATCGTCTCTGACGGCCAAGGCCTATGGTGCCGCTGGACAAGCTGCCTCCACCCTGCACGCCATGGCTCTCCTGCAAGTCCGCCAAGGCGCAAAAGGAACTGCACGAGGGTAGTTCCGCCCCAGGATTGATGCAGGAACTGCACTCTACGAGGCGCCTGTATGCCTTTAAGTCACGTCTGTTCACTAAGTGGTGTTCTTCCCGACGCGAATACCCCCAGAGATGCGCAGTCGGTTCGGTGCTTTCCTTCCTGCAGGAGAGGTTGGAAGGGCGGCTGTCCCCTTCCACCTTGAAGGTGTATGTAGCCGCTATAGCGGCGCACCACAACACAGTGGACGGTAAGTCCTTAGGAAAGCACGACCTGATCATCAGGTTCCTGAGAGGCACCAGGTGATTGAATCCCTTCAGACCGTGCCTCGTTCCCTCATGGGACTTCTCTGTAGTTCTTCAGGGTCTACAGAGAGCCCCCTTTGAGCCTCTGCAGTCAGCTGAGCTTAAGGAACTCTCCTTGAAGACTGCCCTCCTGACTGTGCTCACTTCCATCAAGAGGGTAGGAGACCTGCAAGCGTTCTCTGTCAGCGAAACGTGCCTGGAGTTCGGTCCAGGCTACTCTCACGTGATCCTGAGACTCTGACCGGGCTATGTGCCCAAGGTTCCCATGACCCCTTTTAGGGACAAGGTGGTGAACCTGCAAGCACTGCCCCAGGAGGAGGCAGACCCAGCCCTGACGTTGCTGTGTCCGGTGCATGCATTACACATCTATTTGGATCGCACGCAGAGTTTTAGAGTCTCTGAGCAGCTCTTTGTCTGCTTTGGTGGACAGCGGAAAGGAAGCGCTGTCTCCAAGCAGAGGATCACCCACTGGCTCATTGACGCCATAACTATGGCATATCTGAGCTGAAGATGTGCGCTGTTAACTCCCAGTAGTGTTCACAAACTGTGTTACCTGGCTGATTTCCTCCAAGCCCTGTGGCAGACGAGTTTGCGGAGAAACTCGCTGCTGGCTCAGTACACGTGCTAACTAAGCCCTGTACTGGGGTAGGTGCTTCGCATGTGGTGGTTCTCCGTAGGTAACCCCATGCGACGTATATCTTCTGCTAATTCGTATCCCTGTTGGCAAACTGCATCTTCCTTGGGCAGAGGCCCCTCTGCCCCAGTCACCATGCTTGTAGTAACTCCTCCCCCGTAGGGCAGGACCTACCTTGAGACTCCCCCACATAGCATACTTCCGACATAGCTCGGCGAGACCATGTGACGTATTTCCACTTAAATAACCCCCCCCCCCGGGCAGGGTGTGGTCTCTGCGGTGTCTTCCCCTTGGGAGGGACACCCCCCCGACTAGATCTGGTGGGCCCAGTCGGTTAATCCCCCCTTTTTTAGGGAGTGGGAAAAAAAGGGGATAAGAGGCCACGACTGGGTTAGACCGTCTCTATCTTTTGGGTAGTCGACTTGTTCCCAAAGGGCCATTCGACACTCATAACTGTGTTGGGGGAGGTTACGTGTCAGCCTGGTGCACTGGCTCCGAGGCACACAGTGGTCTGCCCGTCACACACCGCCAGTTCACGTAACACAGTTCAGCCAGTTGTGCCGTTTTTGTATAGGGACCACTAGTGTCACTACATCGACACAACATCGAGTGAGTGACAGATAGGCAACGTCCTGGTTACTTGCGTAACCTCCGTTCCCTGATGGAGGGAACGAGACGTTGTGTCCATCCTGCCACAACGCTGAACTATCTGCTGAAATAGCCGGGACCTTGTCTCGGCTCCTCAGCATAAAACCTGAATGAGTGGTTGCATACCAGCTCCTTTTATACCCGTATGTCCAAGGGAGTGGTATGCAAATACCACTCACCAATTTTCATTGGCCTTTAATCAAAGACCAGAGTTGTCTCGGGCTCCCAAGAGTGACCCCTAGTGTCACTACATCGACACAACGTCTCGTTCCCTCCATCAGGGAATGGAGGTTACGCAAGTAACCAGGACGTTCCCTGAGATGAAGGGAACGAGACATTGTGAAAGCTGGCTGAACTACTACTTCATAGTTTCTAAGTACGTGTATGCCCTCTGTCCCTCAGTCAGAAAATTCTGAAGAAACAGAGGTTGAGCGCCCGCTTATATAGGCCAACTGCGTGCCTAGAGGGGCAGGGCTCAAATACCATTGCCAATCAGAGGATTGCCATTATTGTACAAGGGTTTCAACTATGTTGTAGGAGAAAGTATTCCCCATAGCAATGTCTCGTTCCTTTCATCTCAGGGAACCGAGGTTACATGTGCAACCGGAGATGTTCTCACGACAGCGTTTACTGAACAGCAACCTCTAGTCACAGATTTTTCTAGGTCACCAATTTTGGCACAACACAGATTGAAAATCTGGCAACCACATGGCATACCTGTGTCTTAAAAATCAGTGTGCTGTCAGCTGTGCAAAAGCTGTTTCAATACAGCCGGCAACGTTTTTTCCCCACAAATGTTACATTCGTGTGCAATACATATTGTTTCCTGGTACTGTTGCTGTGTAAATCCATTTAAAGACGGGGTAAAGATGGACGGCTCTCAATAAGCATTTGGTGAGTCACATCCACATCAGAAACTTGCAGAATGAAGAACTGTTGAGAAATAGCATTCATTAACAACAATAATATATATAAGTAAAATATGGGATAAAAGACTGCAAAGAATGTAAGAGGGAATATGACTTGAAGTTGATCAGAGTCCAGACAAAGACAGAAAACCTTGATGTATTAACTACAGTAAAATTTGTGGCTTATAGATGTATGGGAGGCTAGTTCAGTGTAACATGATACAGATACAGATGAGATAGAAAATCAAATTAATAAATAGGCCTTATGTGGAAATTTGCAAGCAAGCCTAGTTAAAATCTGTAATATAATACATTGTTGTCACATGACCTCACTATTTTGTTTAATTTCTGCAAGTGGCATCCAGTTATCATCTTGAAAAAAATATGGTTTATTTGCATTTCTTAACTAGTTTTGTGTCAAATATATTATTCTTTTTCAGTCCAATCAAATAATGGGTTAAGAAGAAGATTAAATGTTGTTAAAATATTAAAATATTGTAGTTGACCACAAACTGATGTGGTCAGTTTGTGGTCCACATCCACAAACTGGATGTGGATCGATGGTCCCGGGCCATCAGAGAGGCAAAGCGCGCACACGCCCAGAGAATCCACAGCCACTTCCAGGACAGCGGTGACATGTGGCACATGTGGCAGGGCATCCAGGCCATCACCAGTTACAGGACAACATCACCTGCCTGTGACAGTGATGCCTTTCTTCCAGATGCGCTGAACGACTTCTACGCTTGGTTTGAGGTGCAAAATGACGTGGCAGCAAGGAAGACCACCCCTCCTCCCAATGACCAGGTTCTATGTCTTACCACGGCTGACATGAGGAAAACTCTACACAGAGTCAACCCACGGAAGGCTGCTGGACCAGACAACATTCCTGGCAGAGTCCCCATGCCAAAGAAGTCTTCAGTGTCCTGCCTCAATGACTACCGTCCCATTGCACTCAGACCCATCATCATGAAGTGCTTTGAGAGGCTCGTCATGAGGCACACCAAGACCCAGATGCCCCCCTCACTGGACCCCCTGCAGTTCGTGTATCATCCCAACCACTAAACAGACGACCCCATCCCCAGCACCCTCCATCTGGCCCTCACCCACCTGGACAAAAAGGAAATATACGTTCGAATGCTGTTCATAGACTTTAGTTCAGCATTCAACATAATCATTCCTCAGCACCTGATTGGAAAGCTGAACCTGCTGGGCCTGAACACCTCCCTCTGCAACTGAATCCTGGACTTCAGCAAGGTCTCATCAGCAAGAATGATGAATCAGCATACAGAGAGGAGGTGCAGGTGCATAGCCAACAACCTGTAACTGAACATGGACAAAACAATAGAGATGGTTGTTGACTTAAGGAGAGCATGGAGAAACCACTCTCCACTGAACATCGATGGCTCCTCAGTGGAGATCATCAAGAGCACCAAATTCCTTGTTGTTCACCTGGCAGAGAACCTCACCTGGCCCCTCAACACCAGCTCCATAACCAAGAAAGCCCAGCAGCGCCTCTACTTTCTGCGAATGCTGAAAAAGCTCATCTCCCACCCCCCCATCCTCACCACATTCTACAGATGGACTATCGAGAGCATCCTGAGCAGCTGCATCACTGCCTGGTTTGGTAATTGCACCGTTTCGGATCTCAAGACCCTGCAGAGGATAGTGAGGACAGCTGAGAAGATCATCGGGTCTCTCTTCCCTCCATCATAGACATTTAAACCACATGCTGCATCCGCAAAGCCACCAGCATTGTGGATGACCCCACGCACCCCTCACACAAACTCTTCACCTTCCTGCAATCTGGCAGAAGGTACCGAAGCATTCAGGCCCTCACAGCCAGACTGTGTAACAGTTTCTTCCCCCAAGCCATCAGACTCCTCAACACTCAGAGACTAGACTGACAACACACACACATTCTCAACTGAACACCAGCTGACCAATTTTGCACATTTCTGTATTAGCTACCCAAATTTTTTTTTGCTGCTACTGTATTCATAAAATATTGTACTTAATTTCTTGTCACTTCTACCTGGCTGCTACCCCAGTAACTGCTATGTCCATACATAGTATAAGCTTATCTGCTGAATACTATGTCATAGTATGTTATGTTTACATTCACAGCATTTTCTATTATATTGTAATATCTTTTTGCACTACCTGTTTCATCTGACACTTTCACACTAGAACTGTGTACTGGTCAGCACTGTACTGTCTCTTACTGTGCCTATTGTCCTGTTTCAGCAATTATTGTACCGTCTTGTACTGTTTGCACACGTTTACACATGCATATACAGAAATGTGTAGGTCTTTTAGTTCTGTGTAGTCTCATGTAGTTCTGTGTTTGTTTTATGTTGTTTCATGTTGTATTTATGTAGCACCATGATCCTGGAGGAATATTGTTTTGTTTCACTGTGTATTGTACTAGCTGTATATGGTTGAAATGACAATAAAAGTCACTTGACTTGACTTGAAACTGCCTTCTGTTTGTCTTCTGCCTTCCATAAAAAATAAATAAAAAAAAACATTAGTGTCCAACTCCACATCTAATTTAAAGAAACAAGCTATACAGATTCACTTAGATTAGCAGGAGGTGTAGCACTTCAGATAAGATAGTGACATATCAAACATAATTCTTCAAATTGTGCCTCACCTTTATAAATATGTACTCTAAAAGTATTCAGAATACATTTTAGAAAAAATATTTAGTATTCAGCCCAGAATACTTTCTTAAATTAATCCGCTCAACTCTGGTTATGACAAATGAAATACTGTAGTTATGAAGTTTTTGTGGTCCAATAGTGTTTTAACTGCCTCATCTTTTAATAACAGTTTCTTTGCAAAGCTTGAATCATATTGCAACAGTTTCACAAGCAATCCAGGCTGATATAAGCCGAAAAACACATACAATCCACACTGAAATATTCTGAATACGCAAATGTAATACAATCCACGGTGATGTTGGGTGCTTCAACAGGCCAAAGCAGAGATGCTGGTCTTCACATCTCACATCTTCAGTGTTTGTTTATACAAAGGATTGCATGTATTTCTCCTAGTCAGTGGCAGCTTGTACCGCTTTTAAAATTAATCGAAACGATCAAAGACGTCCATATAGCGCAAAGACCAACCATTAAAAAAGCACTGAAAAAGTCTGATGCACCACAACAAATGATGAAACAGAACACAGGTGTCTTGAGATGTGTTAATAAATATTGAAGTTCTTTTTAACTTAACATTGTCTAAAAAAATGTGATGGTCCTGCACAACTAATTGTATGGATAACAGTATGGATGACTTTAAAATATTTAAGTCCTGCACGCATTTAATGTTTAATGTTAAAGCGAAAGATGCCTTAATACCCTAAATATGTGCACGGTAACCGTTTGTAATATTTGGTTTACCGCGAGAGTTCAAGAACGGTTACTGTGTTATTTGTTGGGAGTCGGGACTCAGGAATTAAGAACAATTATTGTCATGGATGCGTCAAACACAATCTCAGATAGCAGGGAATAAAGTGCACAGTGAGCTATGAGCCTAAATAGCACAAAACATAGATCTTCAAATGATAAAATCACATTAAAGTCAAACAAAAATAATCACTGTCACTATCTGCAACATAGTAGGCCTATTCTTAATCAATACAAAATTAGTAATTCTGCCCAGGCAGGTTCACTTTCCATGAGGCTGCAAATGCTATGGTTTATAAAATCTTAGGAATGCTTTGATTTTTAAATGATTCAGCATTTAACTTGTGTAGTTATTGTCTGCACACCAAAGCAAAATGAGGAAAAAAAACAGTGGCTCACAATTGATCAAGCGCTGAAACTTTTCCAGGTGAAAAACAATCTGGAATCATGCGTAACGGTCACATTAAGTCCTCTTTGCAACCTGAACTTCATCAGAATGTCGATTTGTGACACCAGCACTGAAAAAGTTTGATGCACCACAACAAATGATGAAACAGAACACAGGTGTCTTGAGATGTGTTAATAAATATTGAAGTTCTTTTTAACTTAACATTGTCTAAAAAAATTTGATGGTCCTGCACAACTAATTGTAGCCTAAAACAGAACGCAGGTGTCTTGAGATGCATTTATAAATATGAAAGTTATTTTAAACTTAACAGTCTCTAAAAAAAATGCAATAGTTCTGCGCGGTATGCTGAAAAAAGTGAGTTGTGGCACACTGATCAAAGACGTCCGTCCAGTGCGTGTTTACATGGCCTCGATGCACGTGTGAACAGCCCATAACTCGCTCTATAGCCTATGATGTGAACCTGGTCCAAAACCTGTAGGTTTGTCAGATACCATCGGACTGTCGATTGGTATTTGACTACCATGCACATCCCTATTAATAATGCATGTGTGATAATGACAGGTTCGTGGGCAATGGAGGAGTCAGGAGACAGCATACAGTTGAGAGCATCCTGACTGGCTGCATCACTGTCTGGTACGGCAACAGCACTGCCCTCAACCGCAAAGCCCTGCAAAGAGTGGTGCAAACTGCCAGACACATCATCAGATGTGAGCTTCCCTCCAGGATATATATATACCAGGTGGTGTGTGAAAAAGATCGAAGGATCATCAGAGACTCCAGCCACCCGAGCCATGGGCTGCTGTCACTGCTACTATCAGGCAGGCAGTATCGCAGCATCAGGACCCACACCAGCCGACTTCATGACAGCTTCTTCCCCCAAGCAATCAGACTTTTGAACTCTTGATCTTTCATGATCAATATACATCAGCACTGCACTTTATTAATCTTATTATCTCACACTGGACTGTCATAAATTATATTCTCTCTTAACAACATACTGGCAACTGACTATCAACCAACAGCCTGAAAGTCAATACAGCACATACAACCTACTATATATTTTATATATAATATTTCTATTGTATACTGTGTATTCTATATTGTGTGTATGTGTATTCTATATTATGTGTATTGTATACTGTACATTGTATATTATTATTTGTATATTGTGTTGTAATTATGTGTATGTTAGATATGTAAATTGTGTTGTGTAAACCTGATGTTTATTGTAAATTGGTATGTGTCTTATCACTGTCATGACTGCTATGTTGCTCAGATCTGCACCCAAGACTTTCACCCATTGTTGCACTTGTGTATATGGTTGAGTGACAATAAAGGGATTTGATTTGATTTGAGTTGAGTGTTTTACTCTATACTTCAGCCTCACTACACACACACATGCACAAACACAAAGCAAAAACGGCTCTAGGTGGCCAACTCAAAACAGCTTTCTCTCTTGACAGATCTGTTGCTCTGGGCCACTCTCTCTCTCTCCTCTGCCACTCTGGTGAGCCTTATTTGGTCTCCCTCTGCCATCACTATAATGAGAGACAGGTGTTAGAGCGATTACAGCCCAGGTGATGAGCCTTACCGCTTTCCCTCTCCCGCAGATAGACACATGACCACGCCCCCCATGCCACATACCCCCACTGCCGACTCAGGCTGGGGCAATATCCGGCCTGCCTACTTCTCCCCCCAGTCAGCCACAACCATCTGTGCCCCCGGTCTGTGGATCACCTCGAGCTTAAAGGGCTGAAGAGCCAGATACCAATGGGTGATCTGCACCTTTGTATCCTTCATGCGGTGGAGCCACTGCAGAGGAGCGTGATCGGAACAGGCCCACCCCAGCAGGTAGTAGTGGAGGGTAAGAACAGCCCACTTAATCGCAAGATGCATCAGTCTGCAAATTAAAGGGGAGAGAGAAGTTAGGTGCTTGTAAATGCGGCCCCCCCATATAGTGTAGACTTTACCTTAAGGAAAGCCTGTTGGCACGTCTCTGTCCACTGGACCAGATCGGGAGCCCCCTTTTTAGTAAGGTCAGTCAGCGGGCTGGTGACATCAGAATAACTAGGCACAAACCTCCGTTAGTAGCCAGCCAGCCCCCAAAACTGCCTTACCTCCTTTTTGGTCTTGGGCA
Source organism: Myxocyprinus asiaticus (assembly GCF_019703515.2). Taxonomy (NCBI): domain Eukaryota; kingdom Metazoa; phylum Chordata; class Actinopteri; order Cypriniformes; family Catostomidae; genus Myxocyprinus; species Myxocyprinus asiaticus. The sequence goes on from NC_059376.1 coordinate 1,049,981, forward strand.
CCAGGCAGGCTGTGGACGCACCTACCCATGACCCAAGTGGAACCCCATATACCTAACTTCCATCCGCCCAACTGCACACTTCTTCGGGTTGGCCGTGAGTCCTGCCTGCTGCAGCGCTCTCAGGAGAGCCCTCAAATTATAATATCGTCCAGATTCACTTTTTCCGTGCCAAACCAATTCAAAACGAGTAACTCGTCAATTCGCAGCATTGATCATGATGCTGATAAGCATCAAATTTGGACACCATGTTCACTTTCCGGTAGTCAACACAGAACCAGACTGAGCCGTCGCTCTTCGGTACCAGAACTATCAGGCTGGCCCAATTGCTGTGTGACTCGATAGGGGCGGCTCCGAACCACCACCCCCGGGGTGGTCTTAATATGATGCTCTATGAGATTCATGCAACTGGGTAGGGATGAAAACACGTCCGCGAATTCCGCTTGCAACCGGGCAATGTCTGTACACTGTGACAGTGAGACATGGTCTCCGCAAGGGACCAGGGTGAATTCATTTGGTTTGGGGGATACCTCCGGCCCAAGCTCCACCCTCTCTGGAACTACCTTCACCAAGGCTACAGGCACCGCCTCCCTCCATGGTTTGAGGAGGTTGAGGTGGTAAATTTGACGTGCCCCTCTCCTATCCGTTCGCCTAACCTCACAATCGAGATCTCCAACTCGAAGTGTGACCTCAAAGGATCCTTGCCACTTGGCGAGTAAATAGGAGCTCGAGGTGGGCAACAATACAAGCACTTTATCTCCCTGTGCGAATTCCTGAAGTTGAGTGCCCCTGTCGTATAGTCGGCGTTGACGTTCTTGTGCTTGGGGCAAATTCTCCTGTGTTACCTGCCCCAAGGTGTGGAGTTTTGCTCTAAGGTCAAGAATGTATTGAATTTGGTTTTTGCTATTTGAAGGTCCTTCCTCCCAAGCTTCCCTTATGATGTTGAGCACGCTACGCGGCCAGCGCCCATACAATAGCTCAAATGGGGAAAACCCTGTGGAGGCTTGCAGGACCTCTCGTACTGCAAACAACAGGGGTTCAAACCACTTATCCCAATTTTTAGCGTCTTCGTGCACGAACTTACGAATCATGTTTTTCAAGGTCTTATTAAATCGTTCGACCAACCCATCGGTTTGCGGGCAATAAACGCTGGTGCGAATCGATTTAATGCCTAATAATTCATACAGTTTGCGTAGTGTACGTGACATGAATGTTGTGCCTTGATCAGTGAGGGTTTCCTTTGGAATCCCCACTCGGGAGATAGTTTTGAAGAATGCCCCTGCTACACTATGTGCTGAGATGTTGCGAAGAGGCACTGTTTCGGGATATCATGTTGCATAGTCCACCAGAACAAATACAAAGCCATGCCCGCGTGCAGTCTGCTCTAATGGCCAGACGAGGTCCATGCCAATTCTCTCGAAGGGGACATCGATCAACGGCAAAGAGGGAACATGAGACACAGGGGGTGGAGAGAGAGAAGGAGAGGAGACAGAGAAGAAAACACTGCTTCACTGCCTCCTGGAAACACCGACATGTAGTCCTCTGCCAGCTGGACGGCTCCCTCCAGCGACGCCAGGTGGTGGCACTGGACCCACTTGGACATGCCTCGAGGAAGTTGGGAGATGAACTGCTGCAGCACCACCAGATCGACAACTTCCATGCCGCCGCGGGTTTCCCCCACCAGCAACCATTTCCGCCAGGCGTCACAGAGCTGCTGGGCAAAAGCAAACGGGGTGGCTGTGCTTCCCGAAGCTCAGGCACCTGAAGAGCTGCCAACTCTGCTCCGGGGTCCGACCGACCCCTTGCTAGATGGCCTTTTTCAGGTGACTGTAATTAAGGAGGCTGGTGGCAGGAAGTTGTTGTGCTGCTAGCTGCGTGGTAGGGTAGGTGGGGTAGGCTCCGGAAAGGTCGCAGCGCCAGCCCCCTCCCTGGGGAGCACCTACCGGTCCTCCGCTTGTGCCTGGAGCAGGACTTGGAAGCGCTGTTCCTGCTCCAGGCGTACCTCCATGAGGGCTTGATGCTGGTTCTGCTGGATGCTGGTGAGGTTCTTGAAGACTTCGCCCAGTGGTGAAGACTCCATAAGGGCGTTCTCCTCCAAAGCTGGGTTTTCGGCACCACTGTGATAATGACAGGTTCATGGACAATGAAGAAGTCAGGAGACAGCGTACAGTTGAGAGTTTTATTCTATAATTCAGCCTCACTACATACACACACACACACACACACAAACACAAAGAAAAAACTGCTCTACGTGGCCAACTCAAAATAGCTTCATTTTCATCATTTATTCACCCTCATGCCATCCCAGATGTGTATGACTTTCCCTCTTCTGCAGAACACAAATGAAGATTTTTAGAAGAATATTTCAGCTCTGTAGGTCCATACAATGCAAAAACAGTATGTTTTATGGCCTGTCCAGTTGCCATGACTATAGAGCTGGACTTTGTCTACATACATTATTCAGATAAACATGATCAATCAGGCTGTGTGTATCTCTCTCTCTCTCTCTCTCTCTCTCTCTCTGTGTGTGTGTGTATGTGTGTGTATGTGTGTGTGTGTTTGTGTGTGTGTGTGTGTGTGTGTGTGTGGGCAGGTTTAAAAGGTTTACGGTGACTTTTTTTTAGGTTACAAACTGGTAATTACAAGGGTATTATGCTATACATGTGGTTTATGAGGACATTTCTAGTGTCCCCATAATTAAAATCACTTAAAATACATACTAAATGAAGTTTTATTGAAAATGTAAAAATGCAGAAAGTTTTTTGTGAGGGTTAGGTTTAGGGGTAGGGTTAGGGTTAGGGGATAGAATCTATAGTTCATACAGTATAATAATCATTATGTCTGTGGAGAGTCCTCACAATGATAGCTGCACCAACATGTGTGTGTGTGTGAGAGAGTGTGTGTGTGTGTGTGTCTGTGT